>NC_061801.1:42389915-42563175 GCF_021462225.1 Girardinichthys multiradiatus | reverse complement strand
CTCTCTTTTCTGTTGGTTCTGAAGTCTCTCTCCTCTCTCTTTCTGTTGGTTCTGAATGTCTCTCTCTCTCCTCCTCTCTGTGGTTCTGATTGTCTGTCTCTCTCTCTTTCTGTTGGTTCTGAAGTCTCCTCTCTCTCTCCTGTTGGTCTGATTGTTTCCTCTCTCTCTCTCTTTCTGTTGGTTCGTGAATGTCTCTCTCTCTCTCTATGTTGGTTCTGATTGTCTCTCTCTCTCTTTCTGTTGGTTCTGAATGTCTGCTCTCCTCTCTCTCTCTCTGTTGGTTCTGATTGTCTGTCTCTCTCTCTTTTCTGTGTTCTGAATGTCTCTTCTCTCTCTGTTGGTTCTGATTGTTTCTCTCTCTCTCTCTTTCGTTGGTTCTGAATGTCTCTCTCCTTTCTGTTGGTTCTGAATGTCTCTCTCTCTCTCTCTTGTGTTGGTTCTGAATGTCTCTCTCTCTCTCTGTTGGTTCTGAATGTCTCTCTCTCTCTCTCTCTCTCTGTTGGTTCTGATTGTCTCTCTCTCTCTCTCTTTCTGTTGGTTCTGAATGTCTCTCTCTCTCTCTGTTGGTTCTGATTGTCTCTCTCTCTCTCTTTCTGTTGGTTCTGAATGTCTCTCTCTCTCTCTCTTTCTGTTGGTTCTGAATGTCTCTCTCTCTCTCTCTGTTGGTTCTGATTGTCTCTCTCTCTCTCTCTCTGTTGGTTCTGAATGTCTCTCGCCCTCTCTCTCTCTCTCTCTGTTGGTTCTGAATGTCTCTCGCCCTCTCTCTCTCTCTCTCTGTTGGTTCTGAATGTCTCTCGCCCTCTCTCTCTCTCTCTCTCTCTTTCTGTTGGTTCTGAATGTCTCTCGCCCTCTCTCTCTCTCTCTCTTTCTCTCTGTTGGTTCTGAATGTCTCTCGCCCTCTCTCTCTCTCTCTTTCTCTCTGTTGGTTCTGAATGTCTCTCGCCCTCTCTCTCTCTCTCTCTGTTGGTTCTGAATGTCTCTCGCCCTCTCTCTCTCTCTCTCTCTCTTTCTGTTGGTTCTGATTGTCTCTCTCTCTCTCTCTTTCTGTTGGTTCTGAATGTCTCTCTCTCTCTCTCTTTCTGTTGGTTCTGAATGTCTCTCTCTCTCTCTCTCTCTGTTGGTTCTGATTGTCTGTCTCTCTCTCTTTCTGTTGGTTCTGAATGTCTCTCTCTCTCTCTGTTGGTTCTGATTGTCTCTCTCTCTCTCTCTTTCTGTTGGTTCTGATTGTCTCTCTCTCTCTCTCTTTCTGTTGGTTCTGAATGTCTCTCTCTCTCTCTCTCTCTGTTGGTTCTGATTGTCTGTCTCTCTCTCTGTTGGTTCTGATTGTCTCTCTCTCTCTCTGTTGGTTCTGAATGTCTCTCTCTCTCTCTCTCTCTGTTGGTTCTGATTGTCTGTCTCTCTTTCTGTTGGTTCTGAATGTCTCTCTCTCTCTCTGTTGGTTCTGATTGTCTCTCTCTCTCTCTCTTTCTGTTGGTTCTGAATGTCTCTCTCTCTCTCTCTTTCTGTTGGTTCTGAATGTCTCTCTCTCTTTCTGTTGGTTCTGATTGTCTCTCTCTCTCTCTCTTTCTGTTGGTTCTGAATGTCTCTCTCTCTCTCTCTTTCTGTTGGTTCTGAATGTCTCTCTCTCTCTCTCTTTCTGTTGGTTCTGATTGTCTCTCTCTCTCTCTCTTTCTGTTGGTTCTGAATGTCTCTCTCTCTCTCTGTTGGTTCTGATTGTCTCTCTCTCTCTCTTTCTGTTGGTTCTGAATGTCTCTCTCTCTTTCTGTTGGTTCTGATTGTCTCTCTCTCTCTCTCTTTCTGTTGGTTCTGAATGTCTCTCTCTCTCTCTCTTTCTGTTGGTTCTGATTGTCTCTCTCTCTCTCTTTCTGTTGGTTCTGAATGTCTCTCTCTCTCTCTCTTTCTGTTGGTTCTGAATGTCTCTCTCTCTCTCTCTTTCTGTTGGTTCTGATTGTCTCTCTCTCTCTCTTTCTGTTGGTTCTGAATGTCTCTCTCTCTCTCTCTCTGTTGGTTCTGATTGTCTCTCTCTCTCTTTCTGTTGGTTCTGAATGTCTCTCTCTCTTTCTGTTGGTTCTGATTGTCTCTCTCTCTCTCTCTTTCTGTTGGTTCTGAATGTCTCTCTCTCTCTCTCTTTCTGTTGGTTATGATTGTCTCTCTCTCTCTCTTTCTGTTGGTTCTGAATGTCTCTCTCTCTCTCTGTTGGTTCTGATTGTCTCTCTCTCTCTCTCTTTCTGTTGGTTCTGAATGTCTCTCTCTCTCTCTCTTTCTGTTGGTTCTGAATGTCTCTCTCTCTCTCTCTTTCTGTTGGTTCTGAATGTCTCTCTCTCTCTCTCTTTCTGTTGGTTCTGAATGTCTCTCTCTCTCTCTCTTTCTGTTGGTTCTGAATGTCTCTCTCTCTCTCTGTTGGTTCTGATTGTCTCTCTCTCTCTCTCTTTCTGTTGGTTCTGAATGTCTCTCTCTCTCTCTCTTTCTGTTGGTTCTGAATGTCTCTCTCTCTCTCTCTTTCTGTTGGTTCTGAATGTCTCTCTCTCTCTCTTTCTGTTGGTTCTGAATGTCTCTCTCTCTCTCTCTTTCTGTTGGTTCTGAATGTCTCTCTCTCTCTCTCTTTCTGTTGGTTCTGAATGTCTCTCTCTCTCTCTGTTGGTTCTGATTGTCTCTCTCTCTCTCTCTTTCTGTTGGTTCTGAATGTCTCTCTCTCTCTCTCTTTCTGTTGGTTCTGAATGTCTCTCTCTCTCTCTCTTTCTGTTGGTTCTGAATGTCTCTCTCTCTCTCTGTTGGTTCTGAATGTCTCTCTCTCTCTCTCTTTCTGTGGTTCTGAATGTCTCTCTCTCTCTCTCTCTCTGTTGGTTCTGATTGTCTCTCTCTCTCTCTCTTTCTGTTGGTTCTGAATGTCTCTCTCTCTCTCTCTCTCTTTCTGTTGGTTCTGAATGTCTCTCTCTCTCTCTCTTTCTGTTGGTTCTGAATGTCTCTCTCTCTCTCTCTTTCTGTTGGTTCTGAATGTCTCTCTCTCTCTCTCTGTTGGTTCTGATTGTCTCTCTCTCTCTCTCTTTCTGTTGGTTCTGAATGTCTCTCTCTCTCTCTCTTTCTGTTGGTTCTGAAAGTCTCTCTCTCTCTCTCTTTCTGTTGGTTCTGATTGTCTCTCTCTCTCTCTCTCTGTTGGTTCTGATTGTCTCTCTCTCTCTCTCTCTGTTGGTTCTGATTGTCTCTCTCTCTCTCTTTCTGTTGGTTCTGAATGTCTCTCTCTCTCTCTCTTTCTGTTGGTTCTGAATGTCTCTCTCTCTCTCTCTTTCTGTTGGTTCTGATTGTCTCTCTCTCTCTCTCTTTCTGTTGGTTCGGAATGTCTCTCTCTCTCTCTCTTTCTGTTGGTTCTGAATGTCTCTCTCTCTCTCTCTCTCTGTTTGTTCTGATTGTCTCTCGCCCTCTCTCTCTCTCTCTCTCTCTGTTGGTTCTGATTGTCTCTCTCTCTCTCTCTCTCTCTCTCTCTGTTGGTTCTGATTGTCTCTCGCCCTCTCTCTCTCTCTCTCTCTGTTGGTTCTGAAAGTCTCTCGCCCTCCCTCTCTCTCTCTCTCTCTCTCTCTGTTGGTTCTGATTGTCTCTCGCCCTCTCTCTCTCTCTCTCTCTGTTGGTCCTTTGCCTCCCCCTCTCAGGGATCACCCGTCAGTCGGACTGGGACGGGATCGTGGCCTGCCATCGCGGCCGCCTGACAGCCACCACCTGGAGCTACCAGCGGTGCACTATGGGAGCTCACCACCTAAAACCTCCATTTGCCGGAAAGGATGCCGTTGCCACGGTGACATGATATTTACATACGTTACAGATGTAACATAAGCCCCACTCTATGATGGTTTGCCAAATGACTTCCTGTCTGTTCCCAGGCTGTTGACATCACTTCCTGTGGAAACTATGCTGTGATTGGCTCGTCCTGTGGCCGTGTGGACATCTACAACCTGCAGTCTGGTCTGCACCGCGGTTGCTATGGTGACGGCGAGAAGGGTGAGCTTGCTTGTCCATTTTATTGCTCCACCTTATGTCTGCGTCTCTTGAACCTCGTTCCCTGTGCTGCAGCTCACGGTGGCGTGGTGCGAGGCGTTGCCACGGATTCACTCAACCAGCTGACCCTGAGCTGCGGCTCTGATTGGCTGCTGAAGTTTTGGCGCTTTAAGACAAGGAAACAGGAAGAAATGCTGAAGCTGGGCGCTGCACCAGCACTTATGAGACTTCACAGGGACAGGTGAGACACATGAGGAACTGAGCATGCTCAGATGGTGCATCTGTCTCTGATCACTGATCCATATCTGTTTCCTCAGCGGGATGCTCGCTATGGCGCTGGATGACTTCACGCTAGCTGTCGTTGACATTGAAACCAGACGGATTGTCAGGAAGTTTGCGGGTCACCATGGCAACATCACCGACATGGTGGGTAGTTGCTAATGCCGACAGATCACTGATTGGTGAAGTCCAGGTGTAAATATAAATAATGACCACAGGGCAGGAATAATGGGAACTTGGACAATCTGAGGTCCAGACTGTTTATCCATCATCAGAATAATGTTACTATTGCTCCGAGTATTTGGGTCCTGGTCCTCACCACAGACCGGGTCTGCTAGTAGTACTGAAAGTAAACCAGTCGAGACCAGGAACTGCTCACACCTGGTTCTGGTTTCCAGGCCTGAGTGCTTAAACTTACTGGGATAAAATGGTAACCAGTTTAGATTAAACCCAGTGACCCGGTTTAAAATCAATTTGTCTCACTTTAACACATTGACCTGTCTATTTTGACCTGGCAGTTCTGATCCATGGTTTTTGACCTCTCAACACTGGCACCTTGGCTCTTGGTGTTTACCTGTTGGTTCTGATCTAGTAGTTCTGACCTGTTCTTCTAACATGGAGCTTTAGCAGCTCAGACCTGAGTGAGTTCTGGTCTGTAAGGTCTGTAAGACCCCCTCCTAGCTGGCCCAGTATGTCACTGGGATCCACTGCAAATTATAATGGCCCCAAAATGATTTCCCAGCAGTCCTTTCAAATGAGATGTACTGTTTCTGATATTAAGGATGATATATGGAGTTCTGACCCATCAGTTGGTTATGATCTGTAAGTTTTGGCTGCTTGGTTCTGATTATTATCTTTCTGTAAATGGAACTGCTGACTGCTTTCTGTTGACCACCATCTTGGTTTTGTTTCCCCCTCAGACCTTCAGCCCTGATGGCCGCTGGCTGGTTACCACAGCGATGGACTGCACCATCAGGACCTGGGACCTCCCCTCTGGCAGGTGAGCTGTGACATCATCAGTTTGTTGTTTGCGTTTAGAAGCAGGAGGCTCTGCCCTCTCACTAATGATAGTCTTCTTCTTCTTCTCTCTTCAGTCTGGTCGACTGCTTTCTGGTTGCCATGGCGGTGGTGGGAGTTTCCATGTCCCCAACCGGTGACTTCCTGGCTACAGCTCATGTGGACAGTCTGGGCATTTACCTCTGGTCTGAACGAATCACAGATCAGTTCCTTTTTGCAGTGGTTACATCACCAAAATATCCGTACCAGTCCTGTATCAGCCAATCACAACACAGCTCTCCTTTCTCAGGAACAACAGGAGCCTGTGTGGGCCTGTGGGGCTCCGCCCACTCCCGGCTGACTACCACCCAGTTGAGGAGACGCTGCCCGGTGTCACTGAGGAGGACACGGCACAGGAAGTGACATCAGAAGAGACTGATGATGCGTACCAGTCAGCTGAACAACTTGGGGTAGAGCTTGTGACGCTGTCGCTGATGCCAGAGTCTCGATGGAAGAGTCTGCTGCACCTGGACGCCATCAAGGTGAGCTCAGTGATGGCTGCGGTTGTGATAAGAAACGTTTGAGCCCCTCCCTCACCTGCTGCTTCTGTTGTTGTTACAGAAGAAGAACAAACCTGTTGCGCCCCCTGCTGCTCCACCCACTGCCCCTTTCTTCCTGCCAACTGTTCCTGGTCTGATGCCGCAGTTCCAGTTGCCCCCAACAACCAAACAGGAAACAGAGGTGGAGCCAATCAGAGCACACACATTCAGCACGTTTTTGTTTGAGGGTCATGTGATGATCAAGGAGTCTAAATGTGGTCGTGGTTCCTTTTTCAGTCCAAGGTCCTTCCATGGGGTTCTCTGGCTCAGAGGTCTGAGTTCGGTTCTGCTCTGGAGTCTGCTCTGGAGTCCGGGTCATGTGAGTCCACATTGGTCCTTAAGATAAAAACTGAATTTTAACCTTAGATTCAAGTAGTTTAATTAAGTTCATTTAATGTTTTATTTGAATAAATTTTAAGCTAATTAAAGCAAAATATTTCAGTAAATATTTAGTGTTGAGAAATTATTTTCAGAACATTTTACCAGTGTTTTTTTTTTGTTCACATCATTTATTCAATTTATTTAAAGAATTGTTATTAAGAAAAACAATAATTATCTGGTTTTATTTAAAATATTTTATTATATTTAATTTTGACATTTAATTTAGAAATAATTTTTATTTTGAAATATCAATAGTGCTGAAAAAATTTTCATTATTATTTTTACCGTTTACTATACATCTTTTTAATTAGAATAAATATTTAAATGAGTTTTTAAAATAAAAAGCTTAAATATTTGTCCTGATCCTCTTCTGCTAATGATAATAAATCTGCAGCAGAGTTAGGCTCTGTGCTTTTATTCTGTTAAGCTGTGGTTAACTTCTTGTCTTATCCATTAATGCTCCCAGTCGATCGGCCACTGCGACTCCTAAAGGATTGTGGACCGGCAGGAGTTTCTGTGGAGCTCACCTGTCTGACAGCAGGAGGGGGCGGAGCCAACAACCTCCTGCTTGCCTTCATCCTCATGATTGACAGGATGCTGGCCACTGGGCGGGACTTTGACCTGGCTCACGCTTACCTGGCTCTCTTCTTGAAGGTGAGCCAATCGGAGCAGAGCTTTAAACTTTTATTATGAAAGAGTCCCAGCTTCCTGTTTACCTTCAGCTTTGTTTATTTATTTTTTTCAGCTCCATCTGCGCATGTTGTCCCAGGATGCTGTTGCTATGGAGGCGTTGCTCCGCCTCTCATCCAGATTGGAGTCTGGGTGGGCGGATCTTCAAGCATCATTCAACCAATCATTGTGCCTGTTGTCATACACAAAGAGTGCGCTGCTGTGACCCACACACACACACACAGTCTGTATTTGAATAAAGTGTATCCTGATTCTGTATCTGTGACTGAGTGAGATTGATTAACTAACCCTCTGTGATTGATTGATTGATCAGCGATCACTCAGTTGGTTAGAATCTAAGAGCACCTCAGTAAATCAGAATATCATCATCAGAGCAATAAAAAAAACCCAGTTTGCTGGCCAACCAAGAACAGTACCACCATGGTTATTAACATGAGAACATTTACGTAAATTTATGAAAGTCATGAACACTGTACAAAAATAAATTACAATGCGTTATCTTCTATACATTGTACACAATAAAAGATGAATCACTCGGACTCCGGTACAGAAAACCATGGTTTCATTCATTCACGTACATGAAACATAATGTTTCATTCATTCACATACATGAAACATAATGTTTCATTCATTCACGTACATGAAACATAATGTTTCATTCATTCACATACATGAAACATTATGTTTCATTCATTCACGTACATGAAACAATGTTTCATTCATTCACATACATGAAACATTATGTTTCATTCATTCACGTACATGAAACAT
Source organism: Girardinichthys multiradiatus (assembly GCF_021462225.1). Classification (NCBI taxonomy): domain Eukaryota; kingdom Metazoa; phylum Chordata; class Actinopteri; order Cyprinodontiformes; family Goodeidae; genus Girardinichthys; species Girardinichthys multiradiatus. The sequence goes on along the minus strand of NC_061801.1, from coordinate 42,555,472 downwards.
TATGTTTCATTCATTCACGTACATGAAACATTACTGTTTCATTCATTCACGTACATGAAACATAATGTTTCATTCATTCACGTACATGAAACATGTTTCATTCATTCACGTACATGAAACAGTAATGTTTCATGTTTCATTCATTCACGTACATGAAACATGTTTCATTCATTCACGTACATGAAACAGTAATGTTTCATTCATTCACGTACATGAAACATTATGTTTCATTCATTCACATACATGAAACATTATGTTTCATTCATTCACGTACATGAAACATGTTTCATTCATTCACGTACATGAAACGGTAATGTTTCATGTTTCATTCATTCACGTACATGAAACATTGTTTCATTCATTCACGTACATGAAACATGTTTCATTCATTCACGTACATGAAACATTAATGTTTCATTCATTCACGTACATGAAACAATGTTTCATTCATTCACGTACATGAAACATAATGTTTCATTCATTCACATACATGAAACATTATGTTTCATTCATTCACGTACATGAAACATTATGTTTCATTCATTCACGTACATGAAACATTATGTTTCATTCATTCACGTACATGAAACATAATGTTTCATTCATTCACGTGCATGAAACGGTAATGTTTCATGTTTCATTCATTCACGTACATGAAACATAATGTTTCATTCATTCACGTACATGAAACATAATGTTTCATTCATTCACATACATGAAACATAATGTTTCATTCATTCACATACATGAAACATAATGTTTCATTCATTCACGTACATGAAACATAATGTTTCATTCATTCACATACATGAAACATTATGTTTCATTCATTCACGTACATGAAACAATGTTTCATTCATTCACATACATGAAACATTATGTTTCATTCATTCACGTACATGAAACATTATGTTTCATTCATTCACGTACATGAAACATTACTGTTTCATTCATTCACGTACATGAAACATAATGTTTCATTCATTCACGTACATGAAACATGTTTCATTCATTCACGTACATGAAACAGTAATGTTTCATTCATTCACGTACATGAAACATTATGTTTCATTCATTCACATACATGAAACATTATGTTTCATTCATTCACGTACATGAAACATGTTTTATTCATTCACATACATGAAACGGTAATGTTTCATGTTTCATTCATTCACGTACATGAAACATTGTTTCATTCATTCACGTACATGAAACATGTTTCATTCATTCACGTACATGAAACATTAATGTTTCATTCATTCACGTACATGAAACATAATGTTTCATTCATTCACGTACATGAAACATAATGTTTCATTCATTCACATACATGAAACATTATGTTTCATTCATTCACGTACATGAAACATTATGTTTCATTCATTCACGTACATGAAACATTATGTTTCATTCATTCACGTACATGAAACATAATGTTTCATTCATTCACGTGCATGAAACGGTAATGTTTCATGTTTCATTCATTCACGTACATGAAACATAATGTTTCATTCATTCACGTACATGAAACAGTAATGTTTCATTCATTCACGTACATGAAACATTACTGTTTCATTCATTCACGTACATGAAACAGTAATGTTTCATTCATTCACGTACATGAAACAGTAATGTTTCATTCATTCACGTACATGAAACAGTAATGTTTCATTCATTCACGTACATGAAACATTATGTTTCATTCATTCACATACATGAAACATTATGTTTCATTCATTCACGTACATGAAACATGTTTCATTCATTCACGTACATGAAACGGTAATGTTTCATGTTTCATTCATTCACGTACATGAAACATTATGTTTCATTCATTCACGTACATGAAACATTAATGTTTCATTCATTCACGTACATGAAACATAATGTTTCATTCATTCACGTACATGAAACATAATGTTTCATTCATTCACATACATGAAACATTATGTTTCATTCATTCACGTACATGAAACATTATGTTTCATTCATTCACGTACATGAAACATTATGTTTCATTCATTCACGTACATGAAACATAATGTTTCATTCATTCACGTGCATGAAACGGTAATGTTTCATGTTTCATTCATTCACGTACATGAAACATAATGTTTCATTCATTCACGTACATGAAACAGTAATGTTTCATTCATTCACGTACATGAAACATTACTGTTTCATTCATTCACGTACATGAAACAGTAATGTTTCATTCATTCACGTACATGAAACAGTAATGTTTCATTCATTCACGTACATGAAACAGTAATGTTTCATTCATTCACGTACATGAAACATTATGTTTCATTCATTCACATACATGAAACATTATGTTTCATTCATTCACGTACATGAAACATGTTTCATTCATTCACGTACATGAAACGGTAATGTTTCATGTTTCATTCATTCACGTACATGAAACATTATGTTTCATTCATTCACGTACATGAAACATGTTTCATTCATTCACGTACATGAAACATTAATGTTTCATTCATTCACGTACATGAAACATATTGTTTCATTCATTCACGTACATGAAACATAATGTTTCATTCATTCACATACATGAAACATTATGTTTCATTCATTCACGTACATGAAACGGTAATGTTTCATGTTTCATTCATTCACGTACATGAAACATAATGTTTCATTCATTCACGTACATGAAACATTATGTTTCATTTATTCACGTACATGAAACATGTTTCATTCATTCACGTACATGAAACAGTAATGTTTCATTCATTCACGTACATGAAACATTACTGTTTCATTCATTCACGTACATGAAACATCATGTTTCATTCATTCACGTACATGAAACATAATGTTTCATTCATTCACGTACATGAAACAGTAATGTTTCATGTTTCATTCATTCACGTACATGAAACATGTTTCATTCATTCACATACATGAAACAGTAATGTTTCATTCATTCACGTACATGAAACAGTAATGTTTCATTCATTCACGTACATGAAACATGTTTCATTCATTCATGTACATGAAACATTATGTTTCATTCATTCACGTACATGAAACATGTTTCATTCATTCACGTACATGAAACGGTAATGTTTCATGTTTCATTCATTCACGTACATGAAACATTATGTTTCATTCATTCACATACATGAAACATGTTTCATTCATTCACGTACATGAAACATTATGTTTCATTCATTCATGTACATGAAACATTGTTTCATTCATTCACATACATGAAACATTATGTTTTATTCATTCACGTACATGAAACATGTTTCATTCATTCACGTACATGAAACGGTAATGTTTCATGTTTCATTCATTCACGTACATGAAACGGTAATGTTTCATGTTTCATTCATTCACGTACATGAAACGGTAATGTTTCATGTTTCATTCATTCACGTACATGAAACGGTAATGTTTCATGTTTCATTCATTCACATACATGAAACATTATGTTTCATTCATTCACGTACATGAAACGTTACTGTTTCATTCATTCACGTACATGAAACATTATGTTTCATTCATTCATGTACATGAAACATTAATGTTTCATTCATTCACATACATGAAACATTATGTTTTATTCATTCACGTACATGAAACATGTTTCATTCATTCACGTACATGAAACGGTAATGTTTCATGTTTCATTCATTCACGTACATGAAACGGTAATGTTTCATGTTTCATTCATTCACGTACATGAAACATTATGTTTCATTCATTCACGTACATGAAACATGTTTCATTCATTCACGTACATGAAACGGTAATGTTTCATGTTTTATTCATTCACGTACATGAAACATTATGTTTCATTCATTCACGTACATGAAACATGTTTCATTCATTCACGTACATGAAACGGTAATGTTTCATGTTTCATTCATTCACGTACATGAAACATTAATGTTTCATTCATTCACATACATGAAACATTATGTTTCATTCATTCATGTACATGAAACAGTAATGTTTCATTCATTCACGTACATGAAACGTTACTGTTTCATTCATTCACGTACATGAAACATTAATGTTTCATTCATTCACGTACATGAAACAGTAATGTTTCATTCATTCACGTACATGAAACATTACTGTTTCATTCATTCACGTACATGAAACAGTAATGTTTCATTCATTCACGTACATGAAACAGTAATGTTTCATTCATTCACGTACATGAAACAGTAATGTTTCATTCATTCACGTACATGAAACATTATGTTTCATTCATTCACATACATGAAACATTATGTTTCATTCATTCACGTACATGAAACATGTTTCATTCATTCACGTACATGAAACGGTAATGTTTCATGTTTCATTCATTCACGTACATGAAACATTATGTTTCATTCATTCACGTACATGAAACATGTTTCATTCATTCACGTACATGAAACATAATGTTTCATTCATTCACGTACATGAAACATAATGTTTCATTCATTCACATACATGAAACATTATGTTTCATTCATTCACGTACATGAAACATTATGTTTCATGTTTCATTCATTCACGTACATGAAACATGTTTCATTCATTCACATACATGAAACATGTTTCATTCATTCACGTACATGAAACATTACTGTTTCATTCATTCACGTACATGAAACAGTAATGTTTCATTCATTCACGTACATGAAACATTACTGTTTCATTCATTCACGTACATGAAACATGTTTCATTCATTCACGTACATGAAACAGTAATGTTTCATTCATTCACGTACATGAAACAGTAATGTTTCATTCATTCACGTACATGAAACAGTAATGTTTCATTCATTCACGTACATGAAACATGTTTCATTCATTCATGTACATGAAACATTATGTTTCATTCATTCACGTACATGAAACATGTTTCATTCATTCACGTACATGAAACGGTAATGTTTCATGTTTCATTCATTCACGTACATGAAACATTATGTTTCATTCATTCACATACATGAAACATGTTTCATACATTCACGTACATGAAACATTATGTTTCATTCATTCATGTACATGAAACATTGTTTCATTCATTCACATACATGAAACATTATGTTTTATTCATTCACGTACATGAAACATTAATGTTTCATTCATTCACGTACATGAAACATAATGTTTCATTCATTCACGTACATGAAACATAATGTTTCATTCATTCACATACATGAAACATTATGTTTCATTCATTCACGTACATGAAACATTATGTTTCATTCATTCACGTACATGAAACGGTAATGTTTCATGTTTCATTCATTCACGTACATGAAACATAATGTTTCATTCATTCACGTACATGAAACATTATGTTTCATTTATTCACGTACATGAAACATGTTTCATTCATTCACGTACATGAAACGGTAATGTTTCATGTTTCATTCATTCACGTACATGAAACATTATGTTTCATTCATTCACATACATGAAACATGTTTCATACATTCACGTACATGAAACATTATGTTTCATTCATTCATGTACATGAAACATTGTTTCATTCATTCACATACATGAAACATTATGTTTTATTCATTCACGTACATGAAACATTAATGTTTCATTCATTCACGTACATGAAACATAATGTTTCATTCATTCACGTACATGAAACATAATGTTTCATTCATTCACATACATGAAACATTATGTTTCATTCATTCACGTACATGAAACATTATGTTTCATTCATTCACGTACATGAAACGGTAATGTTTCATGTTTCATTCATTCACGTACATGAAACATAATGTTTCATTCATTCACGTACATGAAACATCATGTTTCATTCATTCACGTACATGAAACATAATGTTTCATTCATTCACGTACATGAAACAGTAATGTTTCATGTTTCATTCATTCACGTACATGAAACATGTTTCATTCATTCACATACATGAAACATGTTTCATTCATTCACGTACATGAAACATTACTGTTTCATTCATTCACGTACATGAAACAGTAATGTTTCATTCATTCACGTACATGAAACATTACTGTTTCATTCATTCACGTACATGAAACATGTTTCATTCATTCACGTACATGAAACAGTAATGTTTCATTCATTCACGTACATGAAACAGTAATGTTTCATTCATTCACGTACATGAAACAGTAATGTTTCATTCATTCACGTACATGAAACATGTTTCATTCATTCATGTACATGAAACATTATGTTTCATTCATTCACGTACATGAAACATGTTTCATTCATTCACGTACATGAAACGGTAATGTTTCATGTTTCATTCATTCACGTACATGAAACATTATGTTTCATTCATTCACATACATGAAACATGTTTCATACATTCACGTACATGAAACATTATGTTTCATTCATTCATGTACATGAAACATTGTTTCATTCATTCACATACATGAAACATTATGTTTTATTCATTCACGTACATGAAACATGTTTCATTCATTCACGTACATGAAACGGTAATGTTTCATGTTTCATTCATTCACGTACATGAAACGGTAATGTTTCATGTTTCATTCATTCACGTACATGAAACGGTAATGTTTCATGTTTCATTCATTCACGTACATGAAACGGTAATGTTTCATGTTTCATTCATTCACATACATGAAACATGTTTCATTCATTCACGTACATGAAACGTTACTGTTTCATTCATTCACGTACATGAAACATTATGTTTCATTCATTCATGTACATGAAACATTAATGTTTCATTCATTCACATACATGAAACATTATGTTTTATTCATTCACGTACATGAAACATGTTTCATTCATTCACGTACATGAAACGGTAATGTTTCATGTTTCATTCATTCACGTACATGAAACGGTAATGTTTCATGTTTCATTCATTCACGTACATGAAACATTATGTTTCATTCATTCACGTACATGAAACATGTTTCATTCATTCACGTACATGAAACGGTAATGTTTCATGTTTCATTCATTCACGTACATGAAACATTATGTTTCATTCATTCACGTACATGAAACATGTTTCATTCATTCACGTACATGAAACGGTAATGTTTCATGTTTCATTCATTCACGTACATGAAACGGTAATGTTTCATGTTTCATTCATTCACGTACATGAAACATTATGTTTCATTCATTCACGTACATGAAACATGTTTCATTCATTCACGTACATGAAACGGTAATGTTTCATGTTTCATTCATTCACGTACATGAAACATTATGTTTCATTCATTCACGTACATGAAACATGTTTCATTCATTCACGTACATGAAACGGTAATGTTTCATGTTTCATTCATTCACGTACATGAAACATTAATGTTTCATTCATTCACATACATGAAACATTATGTTTCATTCATTCATGTACATGAAACAGTAATGTTTCATTCATTCACGTACATGAAACGTTACTGTTTCATTCATTCACGTACATGAAACATTAATGTTTCATTCATTCACGTACATGAAACAGTAATGTTTCATGTACGTGAATGAATGAAACATAATGTTTCGATAGTAAGCATTCTAGAGCAGAACGTCCAAACGTTTTCAAACTAACACATGTTTGGCAGACTGTAACCAGAGGTAACCAGGAGCTCATGCCAACAAAGTAGGAGGCAGTTTCAGTAAAACAAGTCCCATATTTTATCTGCACTCACCTCTAGAGGTCGCCCTCGTGATTCTAGTGATTTTATCTGACCTCAGTGTATAAAACGCGCTACAATCATAGAGTATGGGTACATATGTGAGGCTTCAATAGTGAGAGATCTAGGTATGTATACCTAATGTTTGCCAAGCTAAATTTTAAAGACTTCCTAAGCTTGTTAACATGGTTTTTAAATGTCAAAGTTGGATAAAGAGTTACACTTAAATGGGTAAATTTATCCACGTTTTAACTTTCATTCTATTTATAAAAATACCTGGATAACCTTTAATTTACCTCCAATTTTTAATAAATATTGCAAGTGTCTTTTCTACATTCAGTGTTAGGCTGGAATTTCTTGGTTGTCAGCAACCTTCTGTAATTCCTCTGTTAATCTCAAGGGGACGTCTGCAACATTTTTCCCATGACGAACAACACTGTATCTGCATGCATAAAGTTTCTGCCACACAAAAATGGAGATCATTAATATATAAACTAAAAAGCAGAGCCTGTAAAATTGAGCCCTGTGGGACTCCCATGAGGACTGCCATTTAGATAAGATTTAAACCAGTTTATTGCTTGACTCGATAGATTGTAGATTACCAATTTTTACACTAGCAAGTCTAGAAGACCGCCATCATGGTTTTGTTTAAGTGCCTGACCCACATACACAAAACTCTCAGGAGACTGGACAGATTTTAAAGGGTTTATTGAATACAATGAATAAATGCTTTGAGATATAACCCTAACCCGGAGATGAGAGCAAAATACGTCCAGCAGATGTTGTGGATTCGACTTTAGTCTTTCTTTGAAAGACAGACGTTTTCATCTAGTATCCCAGAGGATTATGGGGATCAGGTCATTTCCCACATGGTCTAGGATAAAAGGAGCAGCAGTACCTTCTGAGCTGCCACACCTTGTTCTCGCCATCTTCCCAGTCTTGTCAGTCTTGATCCTTCTGATGGCACCCCAAACCATCACTGACTGTGGAAACTTCACACTGGACTTCAAGGAACAAGAATTCTGGCCCTTTTTACTCTTTCTTCAGACTCTGGGACCTTGATTTCCAAATCAAATACAAACATTACTCTCATCTGAAAAGAGGAATTTGGACTGAGCAACAGTCATAGTACTAGTTGTCCTCAGCCCAGGTAAGATGGTTTAATAGATGTTTTCTCTGGTTTAGGAGGGGTTAAAGAAAAGACCTGTGACTGCTGAACCTCAGGTCCAGAATCCCTCTGTATATAGTGGCTCTTGAAGTTCTGACTCCGGCTACAGTCCACACCTTGTGAATCACCTCCAGACTTTTTCTTTCCACTAAACTTTCTATGGACATGTTTGGATACAGCACTCAGTGAACAACCAGCTTCTTTAGCAATGACCTCATATGGCTTAGCCTCTTTGTGGTGGGTGTCACTGTCTGCTGGACATCCGTCAGGTCAGCAGTCTTCTCCATGATCGTGTAGGTCAGAAGAGACTGTTTCTGTATAAGAAATCATTTTTAATGTTGTAATCTGAGAACCTGGAAGTTGGGTTTTCATTGGCTGGAAGCCAGAATCTTCAGAATTCCCTGAAATAAACACTGAATTAAATCACAGTGTTTGGAACAGATCTAGATAACAAGAGCTTCTCTTGTACAACCGGTTTGCTAAGCAGATGAAATTTTCTCTGATTTATTGAGATGAAGATGTTATCTAAACAGACCAGATATGTCTTGATTCAGGTTCCTTCTAATGCAGAAACAGTAGAACCTTGGGCTGAATCCTACCGCAGTACCTGGCTGGGTTTCTGTCCTGATATTGCAGTTTTTCAAAGAACTCTTCCTCCTTACATCCTTCATGTTTCACTGGGATCTGAGAGGATCCAGAAAGGCTTATTTTCAGTTTTTCCTTCCTGTTTTCAACAAGGAAAACATGAAAAATTTCAAGCTTGTGAATTGTTTAATTCCTGAACTGGGTGGCGGTCAGCTTCATATCGGGCCATTTACATGGATTGGAAATGTTCCGAATGTAAAAGTTAAAAATAAAGGTTCTGCTGCTGTTCAGGTTCATCTTGTCATGAAACAACGTGAAACATGTTCTGTTTCAGCCCAAAATGGATGAGAACAAAAACCCAAAGACTCATTGAAATTATTTCTGTAGAACTGGGTCAGTCTGGTCAACAGGATGTAATATTTATTTATATTCTGAGCCGGTCACTTCTGAAATATTGATTATTAAGAGTCCAGAAGTATTCCCACTTAATATTTACTATAATGTTGAACTGGCGCTGAGGAGAACCAGAACATGGTGTCCATTTCCTGCCATCTGACCCTGACCTGGAAGCCCAACAAACCAGAACTGAGTTCCAACAGAAACTGGGTCACCAAATGTCTTAAAATGTCTGAGACTGAAACAGTTCTGATTCACCCACTGACATCCAGAAAGAACCGGATTACTGATCCGGTCCTGAAAACAGATTTGGTTCTGTTCTGAATATGTTTGTTTATTAAAACTGCGAAGAGAAACCAGGAGCAGAACCTTGAGATCATTCAGGCTGACCTCCAGACGTACAGTCGGGTTAAACATGGCATCTTTGATCGATTTTTTGATCAAATTTTTATTAAGACAAATTATTTTTAGGAAAAACAGAAAAATTGACTGGATTTAGATCTAAAAAAGAAAGAGGTCAACAGGTCAAATGAAACTGTTCTAGAGGAACAAGTTCTTCAGAAGTTAAGTTTCATACTCAGAATGTCAATTATTGGGTTTTAATAAACAACAATGTTTCAGAACATTTTCAGATTAATTCAACTCATTAATAAATGCAGCAAAAACAGAGAAAAATTACTAAATAAATGAAAAACTGCAGCAATTAAAATCGAATGATTCTTTCCAAAATGTATTCTTTTGTTTTTTAATTGAAGTCCATATTTGATCATTTTAAAAGAAGGACAAATATTCTCTTTGGGTGTTAACCATAATGCTGAGCAGAACCATTGGACCTGCTTCAGGATCAGAGTCAGAAACAGTGAACATTTTAACGGGTTTTTAGAACTGATCCTTGGTTTTACATAAACTAATCTAGATTATTGTAATTCCTTTCATGTGGGTCTAGATCGGTCATCATTACACTGCTTGCAGCAAGAACTAGAACTCTGGTTCTGGGTTGATTTGAACATGTTTCTGCTGGTTTTTAAGGGTCTTGATGGTTTTCCTCCATCACATTTAAAGGATCTATTTTTATTTCTCTGTAAACTAAAGGATTCTTGTCTTGTTCTTGCTGTGCAGCACTTCGGTGCAGCTTGTTTGTTATAAAATAGTTTATGAATGAAGTTGGCATCGCCAGTGAACATATTATTAATAATCTGGTCCAGATAAACATCACTGATGGATCGTTATGGTGCACTTAGAAGCTCAACTGCCAGAAAAGCCAATTATTTCCCATTAACTTTCTAGCTAGTCTGTATCATTTTTGTGCCGTGGATTGATAAGAACATCTCAAAGTCTCCTGCTTTCATTAAAACGGCACCGGAGGAAGAACCTACTACAAATGTATTGGAGGAACGACGGGATACTGCTTTGAACGTAGTTCATTCGTCTTCAGTTTGCCTTGTCCTGTGTAGAATATTCTATAAAGTGCATCAGACAAATGCAGAATTATGAAAAATCTACTCGGCAGTCACAGGTAATCATGTGCATATGCTTTGGGCCTGCCCTAAATTAAGTGGATTCTGGGAAAATATTTTTAAAGCACTTAGTCAAGCATTGTGTCCAGACAATTCTTCCTACTGTGCTGTCAGCTATTTCTGGCATCCCTCCTGCTACAAACCTCTCTGGTCCTCTGAAACAATCAGTACCCTGTTGGCTCATAGACTTATTTGACTTAGGTGGAGGCTCAGCGCTCCTCCATCCAGCCACCAACTGGGTGAAAGCAGTTCTTCATAATCTGACGCTGGAAAAACTCAGATTTGCACTTAAAGCTTCTCTTTGTAAGTTCAGGGAAACCTTTTCTATCTCTATTAGAAGCCGTCACTTTGCTCCCTGACACGGAGGCAAATGAGACTGTTTTTATATGTTTTTATTTTCTTTATTGAGGTATGTGTGTGTATATGCATATATCGGTATTTATATACGTTGGGAACTGGTATCCTATTCAGTTTCTGTCTGGTGCTTTTTGTCTCGAGTTAGACAAGGGTGAATCAGGGAGGGGGGACTGGGGAGAAAGTGGCATACAACTTCTATGTAATCATTGTTCTGTTTTGTTATTACTAAAAATAGCTGAAATTGCACGTCCGACTGTTTAAAATTTTGTATAGTTGGATAAAACATCACTGACAAATTTCCTTTGAATTTCTTTGGTTTCAGGGTTAGGGTTACCAGACACCTCCTCCAGTTCCTCCAGGGGGAGCCCAAGGCGTTCCCAGGCCAGCCGAGAGACATAGTCCCTCCAGCGTGTCCTGGGCCGTCCCCTGGGCCTCCTCCCGGTGGGACGTGCCTGGAACACCTCCCGAGGAAGGCGTCCAGGAGGCATCCGGTATAGATGCCCGAGCCACCTCAACTAGCTCCTCTCGATGTGGAGGAGCAGCAGCTCTACTCCGAGCTCCTCACCCTATCTCTAAGGGAGTGCCCGGCCACCCTACGGAGGAAGCTCATTTCAGCCGCTTGTATCCAGAATCTCGTTCTTTCAGTCATGACCCAAAGTTCATGGCCATAGGTGAGGGTAGGAACGTAGACCGACCAGTAAATTGAGAGCTTTGCTTTTCGGCTCAGTTCTCTCTTCACCACAATGGACCGGCACAGCGCCCCCATTACTGTGGCAGCCGCACCGATCCGTCTGTCGATCTCCCGCTCCATTCTTCCCTCACTCCTGAACAAGACCCCGAGATACTTAAACTCCTCCACTTGAGGCAGGAACTCCCCTCCAACCTGCAGAGGACATCCACCCTTTTCCGGTCGAGAACCATGGCCTCGGACTTGGAGGAGCTGATCCTCATCCCAGCCGCTTCACACTCGGCTGCGAACCGCCACAGCTGTAGGTCTTGGCTAGAGGGGGCCAGCAGGACCACGTCATCTGCAAAAAGAAGAGACGAAGTCCACTGGTCCCCAAACCAGACCCCCTCCGGCCCTTGGCTGCGTCTAGAAATCCTGTCCATAAAAGTTATGAACAGTACCGGTGACAAAGGGCAGCCCTGCCGGAGTCCAACATGCACTGGGAACAGGTCCGACTTAGTGCCGGCAATGCGGACCAAACTCCTGCTCCGCTCGTACAGGGACCGGATGGCCCCTAATAAAGGGCCCCCGATTCCATACTCCTGGAGCACCCCCCACAGGACATCACAAGGGAACCAGTCGAATGCTTTCTCCAGGTCCACAAAACACATGTGAACCGGTTGGGCAAACTCCCATGAACCCTCGAGTACCCTGTAGAGGGTATAGAGCTGGTCCAGTGTTCCACGGCCGGGACGAAAACCACACTGTTCCTCCTGAAGCAGAGGTTCAACTATCAGCAGGACTCTCCTCTCCAATACCCTGGCGTAGGCCTTACCAGGGAGGCTGAGGAGTGTGATCCCCCTGTAGTTGGAACACACCCTCCGGTCGCCTTTCTTATGTAGGGGGACCACCACCCCAGTCTGCCAATCCAGAGGCACTGTCCCCGACCGCCACGCAATGTTGAAGACACGTGTCAACCATGACAGCCCTACAGCATCCAGAGACTTGAGGTACTCAGGGCGGATCTCATCCAACCCCGAAGCCTTGCCACCGCGGAGCTTTTTAACCACCACGGTGACTTCAGCCTTCCACCGTCCGATAATGTCCCCAGTCGAGGTCAGCAGCTCCCCACCCCCACTGTAAATAGTGTTGGCGAAGCACTACTTCCCCCTCCTGAGGCGCCGGACGGTTTGCCAGAATCGCTTCGGGGCCAACCGGAAGTCCTTCTCCATGGTATCACCAAACTCCTCCCAGGTCCGTGTTTTTGCCTCTGCCACAGCCTATGCTGCCGCACGCTTGGCCTCACGGTACCCGTCAGCCGCCTCAGGAGTCCCACAAGTCAACCACAGCCGATAGGATTCCTTCTTCAGCTTAACAGCATCCCTTACTGCCGGTGTCCACCACCAGGTTCTGGGATTGCCGCCGCGACAGCCACCGCAGACCTTACGGCCGCAGCTATGGGCAGCTGCATCGACAATAGATGCGGAGAACATGGTCCACTCGGACTCTATGTCTCCAACATCCCCCGGCATCTGGTCAAAGCTCTCCCAGAGGTGGGAGTTGAATACATCCCTGGCCAAGGGGTCCGCCAGACGTTCCCAGCAGACCCTCACTATGCGCTTGGGCCTACCAAGTCTGTCCGGCTTTCTCCTCCTCCAGCGGATCCAACTCACCACCAGGTGGTGATCAGTGGACAGCTCTTTCTCTCTCTCTCTATATATATATACAGTGCCTTGCGAAAGTATTCGTCCCCCTTGAACTTTTCAACCTCTTGCCACATTTCAAGCTTCAAACATAAAGATATAAAGATATAAAATTTTATGTGAAGAATCAACAACAAGTGGGACGCAATCGTGAAGTGGAATGAAATTTATTGGATGTGTCAAACTTTTTTTCCCAGCCAGGTTTTTCTGCATGGAGTTTGCATGTTCTCCCCGTGCATGTGTGGGTTCTCACCAGGTACTCCAGCTTCTTCCCACAGTCCAAAGACATGCCTGTTAGGTTAATTGGTCACTCTAAATTGTCCTTAGGTGTGTGAATGAGTGTGTGCATGGTTGTTTGTGTGCTGCCCTGTGATGGACTGGTGATCTGTCCAGGATGTACCCTGCCTCTCATCCATAGACTGCTGGAGATAAGCACCAGCTCCCCCACGACCCACTATGGAATAAGCGGTAGGAAATGACTGACTGACTATATATATATATATATACAGTCATTTTTGTTTATATAAAGTGAAAAGGAAGGTAGGTTATAATAAGGAAAATATGCTGATTAGAATCCAGCAGAGTAGCTGACTACTCAGGTTGTGAGATGTTCATGATGTTCATCAGAGAAACAGCCTGGAGGGAGAAACTGTCTCTGTAGCGCCACCTGAAGGTAAAAGCCTAACATTAACCAATTTATGTGCAGGGTGTGTGGGGTCTGCAGAGATTTTAGCAGCTCTTTTCTTGACCCTTGACCTGTATAAGTCCTGGATGGAGGGAAGGTCAGCTCTGATTATTCTCTCTGTAGTCCTAATTATTCGTTGCAGTCTGGACCTGTCCTGTTTTGTGGATGATCCAAACCACACTGAGATGGATGAAGACAGGACAGACTGAATGATGGCAGTGGAGAAGATGACCAGCAGGTCCTGTGGAAGGTTGAACTTCTTGAGTTGCCTCAGGAAGTACAGTCTCTGCTGGACCTTCTTCTGAACAGCAACTATGGGTCAGTGTCTTATTGAAGATTATATTAAAGCACCTTTTGATAACTTTTTAGCAAAATAATGGCTTTGATGACTTTATGAATTGACTTTCTGATTATGTTGAGAAAATCTCTGGGAGGCAAACAAAAAGTAGTTGAGAGGCTGAGGTCAGGGGGTCGTTCATCATCTGAGGTGAGGTCAAAACAAATCTCCTGAGACTGAAAAAGGCCTTTCATAACTTTATGAAGAAAAGGAACAACCTAGACTAACATGATTAACTTAATGAAAGTTAATCTCAGTGATCTCCTCCACCACGCAGGTTAATAAACCCAACTCCAAAATGTCCCCATTTAGCTGACCTGCATATTGATAAACAAACAGTAAGTAAATAAACTATAACATTTCTAAACCTGAACAAATGAACATTCAACAAATTATCATAATTTAGTTTAAGCTCTTACTCAATCTTTATAAAAACTGAGGTCCTTTTCATCAAACGGCAATAATTATTTGAAATTCAAACGCCATGTGGAGAGAAAGTTTGTTTAAAACTCAGTTTGCTGAAGAAATAACTAAACATTTTACCAATAGGTTTGTCAAAAAACTGTTCAGAGAGACTGATTATGGCTGTTTTAATTTTATTTTTAAAACTCTGTCCTGTTTAGACACCATTACTGATTTCACTAATGCCTACACACTGATGTCTCCAAATAAAAGAAGAAAGTCATTGTAATCAGTTCGTGTTGCCACATGTAATGAAGGTGCAGGGTAAATACTTTCTATAATCTTTCCAGCGTACTTCATTCAATTCAATTCAGTTTTATTTCTATAGCACCAATTCACAGCACGTTGTCTCGAGGCTCTTTACAAAGTCAATTCAATCCAATCATCCAGATTGTTTTTCTATCTAAAGAAACCCAGCAGATTGCATCCAGTCAGTGACTTGCAGCATTCACTCCTCCTGGATGAGCATGTAGAGACAGTGGACAGTCACTGGCGTTGACTTTGCAGCAATCCCTCATACTGAGCATGCATGTAGCGACAGTGGAGAGGAAAAACTCCCTTTTAACAGGAAGAAACCTCCAGCAGAACCAGAACCAGGCTCAGTGTGAGCGGCCATCTGCCACGACCGACTGGAGGTTTGAGAGAACAGAGCAGAGACACAAAGAGAACAAAGAAGCACTGATCCAGGAGTACTTTCTATGGGAAGGAAAAGTAAAATGTGATAAAATCCAAGACGGATAAAAGCCAACAGCCTCATGTGGATTTTTAATTTTAATTTCACTTCACTGTTTTCATTCATATTTCTTCCTGAGGCGCCCCGTGGCTCAGTGGTGGAGCAGCTGCACCATCTGCAGAAGCTGCAGTCCTCAGCTGTCCCCGGTTTGATTCCCAGTCCTGGGCCCTTTGCGGCATGTCTTCTCCTTCTCTGCCTCGCCTTCTTCCAGTCCAGCTGCTAACCCATAAAGGCCAAAGGGCAAGTGTATCTGAATCGGAGCGTTCAGAGTTCTTTACATGATGAAAAAAGCCCATAGCAGAGGTCTGATTAAAGGCTGAAATTAATCATGTTTCAACTCCTAGTTGAAACAGAACAAAGTGGTTTAACCTTCATTTAAACGAACTGGAAATCTGTTCCAGATTATTGGAGCATAAGAACTGAATGGTACTTCTCCATGTTTGGTTCTGGTTCTGGGGATGCAGAGTAGACTGGAGTCTGGAAGGTCGATGTATTTTCATCCGCTAACTTCCGGTTCAGCAGGGAAATATTTTCGTTATTTTACAGCTCAGTTGCTTTAATGAAATAGATCAACACTTTATTTATTTATTACTGTTTTTGTGTTCATGCTCAGGTAGTGACGTCAGCGCTGCGCTGATTCAGCAAAGGCAAGCCGGAAGCAAAACAAAGCGCACTGCGCAGCCGCAGTAGCAGGCTGAGCTCGTGACGTCCAAAGGTTTAAAACTTTTTAAACTTTCGTTTGTTTTTAAAATTTTCCAGTTTTTTGTTTTCGCGGTTGAACTGACGTTAACTTGACGTCATCACACAGGTGAAGGAGCGCGAGCGTTGCTGCTGTTTGGACAAAACCGGAAGTGAGGAAGAGGAGTTTGGATCAGAAGGTAAAGGGTGCAACGGAAGCAGATAGCAGAGATATTAATAAAAATATTAAGATGAATTCTGGACATGACCAGCTGACGACGCTTTGTTCCTCCTGCGTTGTTAGACACAGTAGAACCAGGCGGTCCAAACACCTTCTAATGGTTTCCTGTTTTTATTAGAAGCCCAAACGATGGCATCATATGTCATAGACAAGGAATCCGGAACAGAACTGAGGTTCTGTCAACCCGTTGATGAAACATTACGGTTCTTGTAGAACAGAGATGAGGTGAACTTCATGGTTCCTGGTCTCATTTAATCTATGTAGCAAAGTCCAGAACTCTACCCAAACCCAGAACAGGTTCAACACATGGTTCTGTAGGTCTCTGAAGATGTGTTTATGCTGCACCATCTCTAGACGTTCCTCTGAATGAACATCTGTTTTATCTTTATCTGCAGGAACAAACCACGTTAGAAAAAGAAATGATATATTAGTAGAGACAACGGTGGCCTGCTGGAAGTTCTTGATCAGGAGACACTCAGTGCTTCAAACCTGGGGAACCAGAACAGTGTTTGGACCACCTTGACTAAATACCTGTTTAGCACTGTTGGTGTTCAGTTCCTTCTCAGACGTAAGAACGCTGCAGACAGAAGAACCTTCAAACATTTCAGGTCCACCAACTGTTCTGTTCTGTTTGGACCAGTATCTGATGCCGTGCCAGTCAGAGCCTGACAGCTACTGAAACGTTCCCACACTGGTCCCGTTTCTCGTAACTGAACTAAAAAATACCTGGACAGCTACCAATAAATACTGTGTTAGTAAAGTTCTTTCATTAATGATTGATGGAGGCCACTGGGCTCACTGGGACCTTCAGAGCAGCAGACACTGTTCTCTATCCTTCCTCAGATTTGTTCCTCAAGACATTCCTGTCTCAGAGGTCTCCAGACGGTTCCTTTGGCTTCATGCTTAGTGCCTTTCCTAACCACGTCCAATCAGCTGAACTTACCACAGGTGGGCAACATTTCAGCTGTAGAAACATCTCCAGGTCGATCCTGGTGAAGGCTGTGAATACCTACATGAATGTGATTTATTAGTTTCTATTTCTAGTAAATATGCAGCAATCTCCGACTTCTTCTACATGCTCATATTGGGGTGTTGTGTGGAGAACTTGGAGGAAAGAGATGAATTTGATTCCATCTGGAATAAAACTGGAACAGAACCTAATGTGGAAAATCTGCAGCGTCCTCAATACATTCTGGATTCTCTACTGTTAGCCCTTTACTCCTCCTGTGAACTCTGAACTCTGTGGTAATGTTTACTGGAACTGATCTCCATGTTCTGGACTGGTTCTGGTTTACTCCCCCAGCACTCTGTTCTGTTCGTTGCTGTAGGGTTAGGGTTCAACATCTGCAAATAAAAAACAAAACGTTTCGTCCATCAGGAGAAAATATTCCAGAAGAAAAATGTTCCCGAAATATTCCAGATATAATCCAGAAATGTTCTTGAAAGGTCTACTAGAAAAGTCCAACAGAACAGGTTTATTGATGTGAAGCATACCTGGAGGATCAGCTCAACCTGGCCTACAGAAGGAGGAAAGACCTCTAGGCCACTGAGGATCTCTACAGGTGGACATTTTAGATTCCAGCAGGAAGATCATCTAGCTATCTGAAGCTGTGTGACCTCAGTCTGAACTAGATGGTCAACATCAAAGATCGTCAGAGACAGTTTGGACCATCTCTGAAAGCAGGTCTCATAGCCGGCATGTCTGACGATATCAACTGGTCCAGGAAATCCATCTCCTTCAGACCTCACAGAGACTGAGGTGGAGCAGATCCTTGAACAGGATGGATTGTCACCTGAAATGTCTCCAGCAGCAAGAAGAAGCTGCTGATGAACAGATGTTTCAGATCCAAAGAAAACAGAAGAAATCTGATTCCAGGTAAAAAAAACTGACAGATGGAATAAACCCAAATCAGTCTACCTCTGCTCCTGAAGTTCTGTAGATGTTCTGATGTCCTCCTGTCCTTTGGCATCTGTACTCTCATGGACAGCGTAGCTGAATGAAGTCCGTTTTATGCATCAGAACAGATTGAGGCCTTAGTGTACCATCAGAACTGATCCACAGAAGCCCACTCAGAACCATCACCTGAAATCCAATCGGCAAACATCTAGAACCTTCTGATAGTAAAATCCTGCCTCCATTTACCATCATCCACCTGTCGTCGTTTTAATCTCTTTGTCTCTCTGTTGCCATAGTGATGAAGAGGGGCCGGGTGCTGGCGGTCCTGGTGGGCGGAGTCTTCTGCCTGGCTGTGATGTCACTGTACCGCATGCTGGAGCTGATGCAGGGTGCGGAGCGTGATCAGCGCGGTGGCTCACCTGTCGGGCAGGTGGAGGAAGTACGTTACTGTTTCTGTGAAGGTTTAAACTGATCAGTGATCAATCAACCAATCATATGTCTGTGTTCAGGATTTGTCCCGCCTCCAGCTGAAAATCGACAGGTTGGAGCACCTTTTGGTGGACAACAACCGGTTGGTTGCTCGGCTACGGGACTTGCTGTTGCTTAGAGAATCACCTGAAGGAAGGGGTGTGGCCAACGTCAGCTCAGACTCCACCCACAACAGAGGGGGTCCGCCTCCTGGTTGCCTAAAAGCCGAAGAGATTAAGGACAGCGTTGATGGAGTGCAGGTGATGTGAGCGTGCTCAGTGCTGTTTCTGAGTGGGGTGATTTGATTGGTCAGTTATTGATCCTGGAGCAGTTAGAAATGAAATAACAGAGTTTATCTGAACTGTTTGTTTGCTGATCAGCTGCTGGATGTTTATGACCTCCTGCCCTTTGACAACCCCGACGGCGGCGCTTGGAAGCAGGGATTTGAGATCAGTTACCATGGAGACGAGTGGGCAGAGCAGCCTCTGGAGCTGTTCCTGGTACCCCACTCCCACAACGACCCAGGTGGGTGGGCGGAGCTACACCTCCTGGTGACACCTGGTGGAGCCTCAGGTATGTAAAGTGAGCGACTGCTTTCTGTTTCAGGCTGGCTGAAGACGTTTGACGGCTACTACCAAGACCAGACCAGACACATCCTGGACAACATGCTGGTTAAACTGGGCGAGGACAGCAGGTACGTCCACTGGTCCCAGACCAGATCATCTTGTATTAAAACATGTCAACACGCTCAGGCGAGGATGCAGAGCAGAGACCTTCTGCTGCTTATTCTCTGAGACGAGAAGCTCCAGGTGTCTGACAGTGACCTTTATTACAGGAGATCAGTGAATGATCATTTCACACTGAAATCAGACAAACAGATGCAACATCACAAGGTTCTTACACTGAACCCAGTGCACTACTGCCACCTGGTGGTAACCTTTGCAGTGTTTCTCCACTTCAGTTAAGAGCTGCAGGGATCAGGATCAGTGTGCCAGATTACAGTTGGTCCATTTTCCTTTGATTGGCTCCGAAGTGAAATATCACTTTATTATTACTATTATTATTATAACGCATCAAACAATAAGAAGTATCACCATTTTAGTTCGATAAACCTCCTATGATAAGCCTCCATCCTGCTGTTGTAATAAAACGCAGTTTATATGAGCAAAGACAACAGGAGGGAATAAATTCAATTCAAAGATACTTTATTGATCCTCGAGGGGAAATTATAATTCCAGTACAACGCATCCAAACATACATCATGACACAAGACAAGGGAGACGGGTCACCGAGGCTTTGCTGCCCACTCACAGGTGCTGCCCTTGTTAGATGAGAAAAGAGACCACATTAGGAAAGTAGAGGGAAAAAAATAATATTTCACACTTTATCCTTAGCAGGATACAGTTTGAGATTGTTAAAAAACCTCAGAACAAAGAAGCAACAAGTTGACAAAACAACATCATGCTGGGAACGGTGAAGTTGGTGTGAGGGGTGCATATGTTAAGCTGTTGCTAGGCGATGACATAATCTATATGCTCATTAGTAATTGACATTATCTGTATATAACAGGTATGTCCCAATTCAGGGGCTGGATCCTTCAAAGGACCCGGTCTACGGAGACCGGGTCCTTGGAATTGGTACATACCCATTTTTAGACAGATTGTGAAAAATGAATGAGAACTGGTTCAAGCTGTGAGCTCTTTATGGAGGTAAATTAATCTCAATATTATTCAATCAAACAAAAAAATAATCTCAATCAAAAAATATTAAGTTGTGATCAAAACTTTCAGAGTTGTAACAATAATTTTTTTTTTATGGAATATTTTATTTTGGGGAGAAATAAAATAGTTTGATAAAACTTTTTTTTGATTAAAATGACTCATTTTTTCTCACGAAGAGAAAAAAGTTATTTGCAAAACATAAACTTTTATTTGCGCAGGTCAAAAATCTTTGGTTACGACTCTCTTGGTTTTGACGCTCTCTGTTTTTGGTTGAACTCAACAAATTTTGAGTTCTGGGAACATGAACATCCTGGGCGGGGCCTAAAGACGAACGCTGTAAGACGTTTCCCTATTGGTTAGCGCTGACTAAAGCAGCAGACTCTGATCCCTCCACCTCTGAACTTCTGGTCCAACTGCAGGGTTTGCAGCGTCGCTTCAGTGAGGAGACATCAACTGTACAGAAGAAAACTGAGACGACAGTCAGAAATACGTGGTGACGTCAGCCGACACCAGCTCTCTCTTAAAGATTAGCTTCACGCATAGAAGATGTATTAATGGAGCAGAAAGGACCAGATCCTGGTGACGGTTGAGAAAATAAGAGGAAAACAGAAAAGTAACCTACAGAACATTTATATTAATTACATTTTTACAACTTTAACATTCATGTTTTATGTAAAAGAATAAATATTTAATATTTTACTGTACAGTTTTGGAGAAATATCTTGTCAAAATACCTCAAAATGCTCAACCATTATATGCATTGGTCCCACTTTCAGGAATTTATTTCTCCAAAACCATGAGAGGTGACAACACAATCTCTTCAGATTATATTAGAGGGTCATCTATATTATAACCAGAATTAATATTTCATAATTTTACTATAAAGGTTTGGAGAAATACACAACTACCCCAAGTGTAGTATAAAACAGAGTCCATGTCAGGCAGATGGCATCCCATAATCCTGTGTGTTGTCCTCACAACCCGTGAACCTTCCTCTCCTGTGCAGTTCCCTCACCACACTGTCCTCCTGAGACACAGAGTGCTTTCCACCGTGGCCTGTAGATATCTGTAAGCAGCTGAGGAGATGAAGAAGAGCTGTTGTTGTACCTTCTTCAACAGGTGAGGGGCGTTTCTAGTCCAGGAGAGGTCAGAGGAGATCTGGATGCTCTTGAACTTTAACCTGTCCAGACCACTTCCCAGGACCTCATCGACCTCACCAAAAAGAAGCATTTGTGGTACTTTGTTGGGGTAGTTGTGTATTTCTCCAAACCTTTATAGTAAAATTATGAAATATTAATTCTGGTTATAATATAGATGACCCTCTAATATAATCTGAAGAGATTGTGTTGTCACCTCTCTTGGTTTTGGAGAAATAAATTCCTGAAAGTGGGACCAATGCATATAATGGTTGAGCATTTTGAGGTATTTTGACAAGATATTTCTCCAAAACTGTACAGTAAAATATAAAATATTTATTCTTTTACATAAAACATGAATGTTAAAGTTGTAAAAATGTAATTAATATAAATGTTCTGTAGGTTACTTTTCTGTTTTCCTCTTATTTTCTCAACCGTCACCAGGATCTGGTCCTTTCTGCTCCATTAATACATCTTCTATGCGTGAAGCTAATCTTTAAGAGAGAGCTGGTGTCGGCTGACGTCACCACGTATTTCTGACTGTCGGCTCAGTTTTCTTCTGTACAGTTGATGTCTCCTCACTGAAGCGACGCTGCAAACCCTGCAGTTGGACCAGAAGTTCAGAGGTGGAGGGATCAGAGTCTGCTGCTTTAGTCAGCGCTAACCAATAGGGAAACGTCTTACAGCGTTCGTCTTTAGGCCCCGCCCAGGATGTTCATGTTCCCAGAACTCAAAATTTGTTGAGTTCAACCAAAAACAGAGAGCGTCAAAACCAAGAGAGTCGTAACCAAAGTTTTTGACATGCGCAAATAAAAGTTTATGTTTTGCAAATAACTTTTTTCTCTTTGTGAGAAAAAATGAGTCATTTTAATCAAAAAAAAGTTTTATCAAACAATTTTATTTCTCCCCAAAATAAAATATTCCGTTTAAAAAAAAAATTGTTACAACGCTGAAAGTTTTGATCACAACTTAATATTTTTTGATTGAGATTATTTTTTTGTTTGATTGAATAATATTGAGACTAATTTAACTCCATAGCTCTGATGATGGTACATGTGGCACCTATCCAAACCCTAGACTATCAACCCTGTAACCAACGGGACCCTGACCGTGACACTTTTATAAGACCGCATATTTCTACCTAGAACTTTGGTTCTGTCCTGATGGTCCGATCACCCTTAATGAATCAGCAGACGTCAACAAGGCCAGGCAGAAGAGGTGGAGGGACAGCTATACACTATCAGCAGCTCCTGGTCTTGTTATTCCTGCAGAGCAGTTTACAGACCTCCTAAACTCTGTCCTCCTTTTGTCTCAGATGTCCTCCATTGTTCTGAACTCTGACGCATTATTTCAGGTGGTTTTACCTACCTGTTGAGTCTTTATGCAGGGACCTCTGACCTTTACCCGGCATGCTGCAGCTCCTCCACATGGTCTCTGATTACTTCTGTGTATCTTACACAGAAGTGCCTCACCTGGGGAAGATGATGACAAAGCTGGCACCTTCAACGGACCTATAGTGCCTCCTGGTTGGGGGGCAGAAGGTCGAACAGTTGGGTGCAGTCATTGCTGAAGAAGTGGTTGTTTTGGTTGTAGTGAAGTAGACAACAGTAGATGATCTTTTTAGAGCAGGCAGAGTTGCATTTACTCCATCCACAAGGATGCTTTCAGTGGCAGAGAGGTGAAAGGTCACCAGCTCCAGCTGCTGATTGTTCAGTCCATGTGCCTTTAAAGGTCTAAGGAAGTGAAAACATTGTTCAAGCTTTTTCTGAGCTGAAACTGTAATGGTCTGAGCTCTCCTCGCATGTTCTCCTTGAAGGAAGGTGGGGCCAGGTCTGTGCTGTCAGTGTGAATGGAGCAGGAGATCTAAGGTCTCGTCCAATCAGCAGCTGCTCAGATGTTCAGACTGACCTTCATAAACCAACCCTGCATCTCTCAGACACAGCCAGACTGATCTCTGATCTTCATTAATCTCAGGAGGAAGATGATCTGGGCTGAGATCAGTTATTTCTCCAAGTGGTGGAGTGACATCGATGACCAGAAGAGGGCGCTGGTCAAACGGTAACATTTTCTACCTCCTCTTCATCACCGTTCCTAACCTATTTCACCTCCTCCTCTTCATCACTAATCCTAACCTTCATCATGGGTTGGCGGTTTGATCCCGAGTGATTTTTGTAATTGGAATCTCCCCGTGTCCTGTCTGTGATTGGTCAGCCTGGTAAAGGCGGGGCAGCTGGAGATGGTGACGGGCGGCTGGGTGATGGCGGATGAAGCTAACTCTCATTACTACGCCATGCTGGATCAGCTGATGGAAGGCCACCAGTGGCTTCAGACTCACCTGGGCGTGAAGCCAAGCAGTGGCTGGGCCATCGATCCCTTTGGACACTCCCCTTCCATGACGTACCTGCTAAAGGGGGCGGGGCTTGACAACATGGTGGTCCAGAGGGTGCACTACTCCGTCAAGAAGCACTTCGCCAGGCAACAGACGCTGGAATTTCTATGGCGACAGAGCTGGGGTGAGAGGCCGAGAGACAGTCGGAGTACATTGAGATAAAGAGAGAGGTTCTGCTCCAGGGTTCTGACCCTGCCCACTTTCTCTGTTCCAGACCTCTCCTCCCGCAGTGACATCACATGTCACATGATGCCATTCTACAGCTACGATGTTCCACACACGTGCGGTCCAAACCCGGCGGTCTGCTGCCAGTTCGACTTCCACCGTCTGCCAGGAGGACGTGTTTTCTGTCCATGGAGGATCCCGCCACAGCCAATCACAGAGCAGAACGTCAAGGAGAGGTAAGCAGTGGACGGAGCCAGAAGAACACATAATCAATAGTAATTAAATATTTGAAAGATTTCTTAAGACTTTGGTTCTGTTTAATGTCTGGTTCAGACCAAAGAAAGGTCATAAGGACTCTGGAATGGACCTCTGGTATCACTGAACCATGGAAGACCCAATCTAATCCTTCTTTCATGACTAGTTTCGTTCAATTAGTAATGTGGAATCTATATTTGTCTAATCTATTAGGGATTAAGACTTTTATTTTGAATAGCTTTTTAATCTTTACTTTGAAAGTCCAAACTACTAACACTGTTGATAACTGCTTTAGGTCCAGTAGGTATTCTTGCTTTTGTAGTAATCCTTGATCTTTGCATCCGCTAAGCTGATCTACAACCCAGGTGCTAATCGGATTGCAGGCGCAAACTTTTTAGCGTGTTTGCCTTCATGAATATGCAATTAATACGATTAATGACACCTGAGATGGATTTTGGTGCTGTTTCTGCATCTAGATTTAGCACGTTGGAAATGCAGCTGCTAACTGGGGTGAGAAGGAGGCATAGATAGACTGACAGACGATGGAGAGAGAACCTTTTGTTCATGTGTCAACAGAGATGTTAAAGATAAAAATAGATGAGAATATAGGAGCCAATCACAAACAGAAGCCATGACATCTCCTATGGTTAAACTCTGTCTGGATCATTCCAGCACCATCACTGTCAGGGAGATCGTCTGCTGCTGATCATGTAGAGCTGCACATAACGGATCATCTGCCAGAGAAACGCACAGCCTGGTAACTAATCGCACATCATGCTAAGGACCCACTGTGCTGTGATGTTGATAATATAGAAATAAAAGACAGTGTATGCTTTAAACTTGTCACTAAAGTAAACACATTGCATCATTGACAGCAACATTGTGTCATTGCAGAGCAATCAGAGCTGATCAGTTTGATTATGTTCTCTAAATGTGAATATATACCAGGGGAGGGTTTCTACAGTAAAAATGATTTCATGTCACTAAAGAACAAACACGTTGTATATTGTTAAAATTTTAATAATAAAAACAAAACTGTAAAATCATTGGAAAAATAATAAAAATCTTTTTTTCTTTTCATGTTTATAAATGTTTGATTTACATTTGATGCAGGACAGTTATGTGACGTTATCATTTAAAATGAGCAAAGCTATAATATACAGAATTACAGAACTCCTACAACAAGCTACTTTTATGTTGCTAAAATGACATTCAGGCTTAAATATTGTGGCTGTTTATGATAAACTCTGAACTCTTTAAACACATTATCAAAACCAAAAGAACACACAGTGAGTCCCTGAAAAAAATTAAAAGTTATCACGTTATCAACATGCTGGAGATGGTGCTCCAGCCGCTGTGCTCAGCAGGGATGAAATGAGCTGTTAGCGCTTCTCCACCGTGTCTGACCTCACAGCGCGGTGACAGCCCAGTCAGTTACTGGGAATGATGTCAGCAGCTCACATGGTTGTTCCGCTGGGTCTGCTTCATATGACACTCCTTGAAAGATGGTTCACTCACCTGTGTATAGATCCTGAGCACCACAAGAGGTGGAGGATTTCTCTCCCTCCTTCAGTGGGAGCCGATCTATCCTCACTGGGGAAACCCCCACACTGTCAGAGGGAGTTCCCCTCAGCAGGCCTGCATCACATCCCAGTATTCACTATCAGCATGGGGGGTGGGTGCGTGTCTGTCCCAGGTAGTGGGAAGAAAGTTGCCAGATCTCACTTCTTTCCACATAAAGGTCCTGAAGCTCCTTGGAACATGACACAGCACTTTGCTTCTCTGCTGCTGGATCAGCATCTTCTGACCCACACTGATGACAGAGTAGCAGCCTAATAACCCATCAAGGGGCATACGATCTGCTCAGCTGTTGACATCTCCAGACAGCTGCTATGCTTAGCAGGATGCATGAACCTCCTCTCCACCAGAGCAGTTTACATCCTGAACTGAGGAGCAGATATCATGTTCAGGGGGCGGGTCCCAAATACCGAGACTGGAGCCTCCATCCTGACCTGATCTCTCAGATCTGGAACTGGTTGACAGAGCAGCAGCAGATCTGTTCGTGACATGGGAGAACGCAGAGTGTTAACTGTGGTTCTCACTGAGCCCACAGGAGGATCCACCATTAGGAATGGACGCCTTTGCTCACAGTCTGTGGCCACAGATGCTCTTTTACTCTTTCCCTAGTCCCGCTGATCCTGGATCAGGTGTGGGAGGAAAAGCTTTTAGTAATTCTTAAGCCCCAGAGCACACATCTTTTAAAGGTTTTGGTTACACATTGTAACCCCAGATTCTATGAGCCCTTTAAGCTCTGGGGCTCTCTGGTTCCTGAATGGCTGAAGAAAAAACGCTATCTGGGAGCTGATTAACTCGTACTCGTACTCGTCGTCTTCCGCTTCATCCTGGACCGGGTCGCAGGGGCAGCAGATTCAGTAGAGACATCCAGACGTCCCTCTCTCCAGACACCTCCTCCAGCTCCTCCAGGGGGAGCCCAAGGCGTTCCCAGGCCAGCCGAGAGACATAGTCCCTCCAGCGTGTCCTGGGCCTCCTCCTGGTGGGACGTGCCTGGAACACCTCCCGAGGAAGGCGTCCAGGAGGCATCCGGTATAGATGCCCGAGCCACCTCAACTGGCTCCTCTCGATGTGGAGGAGCAGCAGCTCTACTCCGAGCTCCTCACCCTATCTCTAAGGGAGTGCCCGGCCACCCTACGGAGGAAGCTCATTTCAGCCGCTTGTATCCGGGATCTCGTTCTTTCGGTCATGACCCAAAGTTCATGTCCATAGGTGAGGGTAGGAACGTAGACCAACCAGTAAATTTAGAGCTTTGCTTTTCGGCTCAGCTCTCTCTTCACCACAACGGACCGGCACAGCGCCACCATTACTGTGGCAGCTGCACTGATCCGTCTGTCGATCTCCCGCTCCATTCTTCCCTCACTCGTGAACAAGACCCCGAGATACTTAAACTCCTCCGCTTGAGGCAGGAACTCCCCTCCTACCTGAAGAGGACAAGCCACCGTTTTCCGGTCGAGAACCATGGCCTCGGACTTGGAGGAGCTGATCTTCATCCCAGCAGCTTCACACTCGGCTGCGAACCGCCCCAGCGCATGCTGTAGGTCTTGGCTAGAGGGGGCCAGTAGGACCACGTCCATCTGCAAAAAGAAGAGATGAAATCCACTGGTCCCCAAACCAGACCCCCTCCGGCCCTTGGCTGCGTCTAGAAATCCTGTCCATAAAAGTTATGAACAGGACCGGTGACAAAGGGGAGCCCTGCCGGAGTCCAACATGCACCGGGAACAGGTCCGACTTAGTGCCGGCAATGCGGACCAAACTCCTGCTCCGCCCGTACAGGGACCGGATGGCCCCTAATAAAGGGCCCCCGATTCCATACTCCTGGAGCACCCCCCACAGGGCCCTACGAGGGACACAGTCGAATGCTTTCTCCAGGTCCACAAAACACATGTGAACTGGTTGGACAAACTCCCATGGACCCTCGAGTACCCTGTAGAGGGTATAGAGCTGGTCCAGTGTTCCACGGCCAGGACAAAAACCACACTGCTCCTCTTGAAGCTGAGGTTCGACTATCGGCCGAACTCTCTTCTTCAATACCTTGAGGTAGGCCTTACCAGGGAGGCTGAGGAGTGTGATCCCCCTGTAGTTGGAACACACCCTCCGGTCCCCCTTCTTATAAATGGGGGACCTCCACCCCAGTCTGCCAGTCCAGAGGCACTGTCCCCGACCACCACGCAATGTTGAAGAGTTTCTGCCTCTGCCACAGCCCGGGCCGCGGCACGCTTGGCCTCACGGTACCGTCAGCCGCCTCAGAAGTCCCATAAGCCAACCACAGCCGATAGGACTCTTCTTCAGCTTGACGGCATCCCTTACTGCCGGTGTCCACCACCGGGTTCGGGGATGGCCGCCGCGACAGGCACCGCAGACCTTACGGCCGCAGCTATGGGCAGCAGCATCAACAATAGACGCAGTGTCCACTCGGACTCTGTCTTCAACCTAGGGCTCCGCTGAGGGCTCCGCCAGACGCTCCCACCAGATCCTCACTAAACGTTTGGGCCTGCCAAGTCTGTCTGTCTTTCTCCTCCTCCAGTGGATCCAACTCACCACCCAGTGGTGATCAGTGGACAGCTCAGACCCTCTCTTCACCCGAGTGTCCAAAACATGCAGCCGAAGGTATGACGACACGACATCAAAATAAATTGCCCTCAGACCCGATTAACTGGTCTGAAGCCAATTAATACAGACCAGGGTGAGGTCCACCCAGCAGGTGGGCTTGGACCAAAGTTTTCAGTGCTCGCATGTGCGAATGTATAAACAAACTAGTAATAGCCTTAAAGGGCTTCGACTATACTCATACTCATAGAACTTCCTCTTTTAAAGGTTTCAAAGCCTTCAGAAGAGGAGCACTCTTACTGTGCTGTAAAAGCTTATTTTTAAACGTTTCCTTTGAGGGGGAAATGGTAAATGGACTGAACTTATATAGAGCTTTCCAGTCATACAGACCGCTCAAAGCGCTTTACACTAGAGCCACATTCACCCAATCACACTCACTAACACTCACACATTCATACACCGATACGCAGATCGGTAGGCAACTTGAGGTTAAGTGCCTTGCCCAGGGGCACATCGACCTATGGCAGGAGGAAGCTGGAATCGAACCCACAACCTTCTGATTGCAAGACGACTACTCTTCCTACTGAGCCACAGTCGCCTGGGGTACACTCTAGTACTACGGCAATGTTTTGTGCAGCCATACAACCGGTTGCCATGGAGATTCCTGATGGATTCTGATGGACCATAGGGCATTGATCTGTCTCTCTTCCTCTCAGAGCTCTCCTCTTGTTGGATCAGTACCGGCAAAAGTCCCGTCTCTTTCGTTCACCAGTTCTTCTGGTTCCTCTTGGAGATGACTTCCGCTACGTGGAGTCTAAAGAGTGGGACGCTCAGTTCAACAACTACCAGAAGTTGTTTGACTACTTCAACCAGCACCCCGAGCTGCACATCAAGGTGAGAGGGTGGGAAACCAGGGAGTGGGCTGGGCTTAAAGAAAGTCTTTGTCAGAAGTCTTTGTGCTCTGTGATGTGTCTGGAAGGATTACCCTGTCCGTTCCTATTTCTGTGGTGTGGTTTTAGGCTCGTTTTGGGACTCTGTCAGATTACTTTGCTGCTCTTCATCAGCGGCTGAACACAGCAGGAACAACTCTGCCTACACTCCGTGGAGACTTCTTCACATACGCCGACCGAGACGATCATTACTGGAGCGGATACTTCACATCACGGCCATTCTACAAACGACTGGACAGAACCTTGGAGTCCATGCTCAGGTGGGTGTCAGTCGTACCTGTGTCCTGACAAATCGCAGGTCCATGGAGTCCTCAGGCAAGGCAAACTCACCTGTTTTGCCTACCTCCATTCTTCAGAGCGACTGAAATCCTTTACACTCTCACGTTGGCTGAAATGCGTCGTTTCCGTAAAGATGGTCGTTTGGTTGAAGGTTTTCCTGCCCGTGAACATTATCAACGTCTGACAGAGGGGAGACGGAGCCTAGGGCTCTTCCAGCACCATGACGCCATCTCAGGAACTGGTCGTGACCCTGTGGTGATCGACTACGGCATCAGGTGACCACTTTCTATTCCAGTCAGTGAGCCGTTTTTATAAGAAAACATAAAGAGGCTTAAGACAAGTGTTTAAAGATTCCTTAAAATAATCACAGTAAAACTTTTTTTCTAGGGTGGAGCTTAAATAAAATCAGCTGATAAAATGAATCTGTTGTTTGCAATCAATGAACTAGAACATGTAAAACCAGCCTTTAATTATTCTTAGATTAAATGATCTACACTGACAGTTCAGTTCAATTTACCATACCACTTTATTTATGAAGCACTTTAAAAACCAATAGTAAGGCTGATTGAAGTACTGTAATTTGCTATAAAAATGAAAACCAAGATCCAAACACATGTCATATCTAGTTGGTATGTACTGTACTCCAATTCAGTTCAAATCATTTGAAATCAGAACTTTTCCACAGTGCTGTGGTCTCACAAAACAGATAAAGGTTTGATTAAGACACTTTTTGACAACTGTTGCTTGTAAATTATATTTTTAAGTTGCTATCTTAATAAGCTTAAAACATAATTTACACAATTATGTTTTTTAAACCTAACAAAAAGTATGAATGAAGATGAAAATGAAATTAGCATGTTGGCTATGAGTAAAGCTTTTTGCCTATCCTGTTTGCAATGTAAATCTGTATTGTTAAAAATATATTTGGTGTTTACTGATGAATGGCTCCTTGAAGATTTTTTTCTGGCATTGTTTTGTGTAGCCTATTTTAGCATTAGCCTGTTTTGGTCTTATTTTTCCCTCCACACTCTCTATTGAAGATGCTGTCGACATGGAAAATGCTAAGAGGTAATTCCCCAATTAATATCAGCTGTAAGCTTTTAGAATTAACCTTCATCACACCCATTCAGTTAGCTTTAGCTTTCAGAATTAACTTCCATTATTATTATTCATTTTTTATTTACTTCACTAATTATTTTCTGTTGTTAGCATGTTGTAGCCATATTGTTCCATATATTATATTGCCCTAGTCAGCCTGATGTTGGCATGCTATTAGTCTTCTGCTACTTTGTTGGCCAGTTCTTAGCTTATTGTAACCTTGTTAGCCTGCCGTTAGCCTATTAGCATGTTTTTAGCTTTTTGTTTGCATGTGATGACTTTGTCAGCCTGTTGTTACTTGTTAGCTTGTTTATGGCTGCTGTTAATGTGTTATTGTCTGGTTACTGTCAGTTTTAATATGTTAGGTCTTTGCTGGTTGATACTTTTTGAAGAGTAATCTTGTTAACTTCCGGTTTGCCTGGGGCTAGCATGTAATGTTTTCCCCATATTCAAACGTTGTTTGCTGTGTTGTAAGTCTTTTGGTAAAGTGTCACCAGCCTGTTATTGAATGATATAACATGGTTAGCCTGTTGTTAACCTGTTTTAACATGTTTGCCCTTATGTTATGTTTTAAAATATTGTCAGCCTTTAGCGTTCTAGTTAGCTCGGCATTAGCATATTTTGTTGCTATCCTGCGCTTGCATTGTTACAATGTTATTTCCATTTTTTAGCCTGTTCTAACAATGTAAGCATGTTGTTAACATATTTTACCCTGTTGTGTTAGCAATTTTTCCGTTATTGTAACATTGTTAGGATATTTGAGCCAACTGTAAGATGTTGACTTGCTGTTGGGATGTTTTAGCTTGCTTTTGATTTTTGCAATATCAGAGCTCTCAAGCCTTATGCAATGAACGTGAGACACACGCATTTTCCTGACTTCACACACCACACGACATTCCTCACGCTGGAAAATAACACAGCTAGAGGTGGGCGGATCGGTCCAAAATATCGATGCCAACTCGGGATCGGTATCGGATCAATATTAACATGGTGAGATCGTTAGTTTCAGATTCTCTTCTATGCCTCCACCAAATTCCTCGGAGCGCAGCGTCTCTCTCTGCTGCTCCCTGCCTGTCCCCTCCCTGCTCCGCAGGGAGAGAGCCCTGACAGCGGCTCATGTTGGAGGAGAGACAGCGGCGCTTTGTGGACGTTATTCACTGCAGCTGATAAGGATACTGCCACTTGATGTGTGCAGAAAAGTCATTCGCTGCTGTGGCAACGCCACTAATTTACTGAAACATATAAAAAGGGTGGCTTGTCCTCTTCAGGTTGGAGGGGAGTTCCTGCCTCAAGTGGAGGAGTTTAAGTATCTCGGGGTCTTGTTCACGAGTGAGGGAAGAATGGAGCGGGAGATCGACAGACGGATTGGTGCGGCTGCCACAGTAATGGTGGCGCTGTGCCGGTCCGTTGTGGTGAAGAGAGAACTGAGCTGAAAAGCAAAGCTCTCAATTTACCGGTCGGTCTACGTTCCTACCCTCACCTATGACCATGAACATTGGGTCATGACCGAAAGAACGAGATCCCGGATACAAGCGGCAGAAATGAGCTTCCTCCATAGGGTGGCCGGGCACTCCCTTAGAGATAGGGTGAGGAGCTCGGAGTAGAGCCGCTGCTCCTCCAGATGGAGAGGAGCCAGTTGAGGTGGCTCGGGCATCTATACCGGATGCCTCCTGGACGCCTTCCTCGGGAGGTGTTCCAGGCACGTCCCACCAGGAGGAGGTCCAGGACACGCTGGAGGGACTATGTCTCTCGGCTGGCCTGGGAACGCCTTGGGCTCCCCCCGGAGGAGCTGGAGGAGGTGTCTGGGGAGAGGGACGTCTGGGTGTCTCTGCTGAGTCTGCTTCCCCCGCTACCCGGTCCCAGATAAGCGGAAGACGTCGAAGAAGGACGAAGACGAAAACAGCTCGCCCTCAACTCTGAGCTGCAAAAATAGATGAGGAAGGAGATCACCAAACCAGACCCAGGTTTTTAGGTTTTTAGTCAGAAATCAGGAGAAATATTTTCAACAGTTTAACTGGTGAACAGAGATACAATTTTAGCAAACTGTTATCAACTATTATTGATTCAGCCAGTTGAAAGAAATCTTAATTGTTTTTTGGAACTCAAAATTATAGACTTCCATAAAGATACATACCTTAACCCAAAACATGAATATGGCTGAATATAAAAACTTTTTGAGTTAAAAATAGTGTTCCTGAACTAACGTTCTGACACTTCAGAGTATAGAAAATATAATGTGAACACTGACAAATGAATGTCCCCTGAAATGCAGAGGGATACATTTTGTAGCGGCTGTTATCAACATGTGACCATCCTGACGCTGAAAAGGAAAGGGCTTGAACCTCAAAGCAAGCTTAAAAATCTCACAGCTGCCTTTCTTCTCTTTCTGTTGTGGAGAAAAACATTTTCAGCATTAAAACACTGGATTTCTGTTGGTAACCGTCTGAGTTAGGCTCCACTTAGGTCACACATTCCCCTAACAACTATCAGAATCAGCGATGTTTTACATTTCAGTTGTCAGCAAGATAAACAAAAGTACATTTCTATAAAGTAAAAGTTTTTGTCGCACTGAAGCCTCATTAATTTCAAAAGCTTCTGCTTTTTGGATCAAATGCATAAATTGAATTTATGCATTTGACTAAATCTGTCCTTAGATTAAACAGTTATCAACATTTATATTTGTGGTAATTTGTAGCAAGGAGGATGTAAAATTTGACTTTTTTCTTAATAAAACAGCTGGGAGAACAGAGTGAAGTAGAGGCGCAGCTGTGTCCAAAACGTCTATAATCTGTAGTTCCCTCAACACCAGCAGACATGACCTCACTCTGACCTTTTCATTAAACTTGAGAGCTCTGGCAATTTGGTCTTAAGATGTTAGCTTGTTTGTTTTATGCTTGTTGTATCATTGTTAGCCTATTGTGTTAGCTTATAGTTGGCATGTTTTGACTTGTTAGCATGTTTTTAGCTGTTAGCCTCACGTTATATTGTTCGCCTGTTGTTTGCACGTTTAGCCTATTGTTGCTCTGTTTGTAACCTGTTTTATGATGTGAGCCTGTGGTAACATTGTTAGCCTGATCTCTGCACGTATTTAGCCTATGGGTAGCATGCTTTTTTCTTGTTTTTAATCTATCGTTAACGTATTGTAGCTTTTTGTTAGCATGTTTTTATTCTGTTGCCATTTTTAGTTTGTTGTTGGGCTTTTGTAACGTTTACTTACAACGTGAGCCTGTAGAGACACTGCTAAACTTTTGTTTTTTATGTTCTTATCCTGGCTTTGACTGGTTAGGTGGTTGCCATTACTAGAAGGACCTACACATATTCTGTTGATTGACATGTTACATTTTGAAAAACAATATGACTGAATGTTGGTTTTTACAGGTTGTTTCATGCCATCCTGAACCTGCGGCAGGTGCTGCTGAGCTCCGCCCACTGGCTGCTCCTGTTGGACAAGGGCCAGTACCACAAAGACCAATTAAAATCCTTCTTGCAAATGGTGACCTAACCTTTTCTTGATCTTTTTAATTTAAGATTGGTTTTTATAATGACAACACAATCATCTGAAATATTATGATTTTTCCAGTTTTCAAGTGTTTTACTTTGTGCTGGAGTCTTGTGGCTACTCTGGGTCCTCACCTAACCCATCTGTTCTCACCTGAATCAATGTGAGCTCACCTGAATTGACCAAATGAAGTGTTTTTACTGTTTCTGATGTTGTCAACATCTTTCAGGATGATGTGATCTCAGCACAGGATGCTCTGCCTCAGAAGACAACACTGACACTCAGTGATGAGCCCAGGTGAAGAGGCAGAGCAGGGTTTGATAACATCACATTAGATTAGCCCCATTTGGGAGATGTTAGGGTCAGGTATTGATTATTGTTGTTTTTTGCAGATCATTGATTCTTTTTAACCCAACGGAGCAGCACCGTACTACTGTCATCAGCCTTGTTGTCAACTCTCCAGATGCTCATATTGCTGATGCAGAAACAGGTCGACCAATAGCAGCTCAGATCTCGGCTGTGTGGGTGGAGCCAAGCAAAGTGTCTGCAGAAGCCTTCCAGGTGATGAGTAACTCATTGATGGATTTATAGATCATAGCAGCTCTCTTTAACCTCCTCCATTCCTTTCCTCCAGCTCTCCTTCGCTGCTGAACTTCCTCCTCTGTCACTTATTGTGTATCATGTGATCAAAGCCCCTGCTGGCTCCACCCCTCGGGCTCGCTACACTATTCATCGTCATGGCAACCCACCAACTGTCCACTCTGAGCACTTCCAGATGTCCCAGCTCGATGGAACTGAAGCCAACACACCTCTGTCACTTAGCAACAAGCACCTTCAGATGTGGAACTCCCCGGAAACTGGCCTGTTGCAGGTCAGATCCTTCAAAATAAAATCCTGATCAAAGCAAGAGGTCCTGACATGCGTTTCAAAAAAATTAAATAACATCACTGAACCAGGAGAAAAGCCTGCAGTTAATATGATGGTGGTATAAAACCACATAATCACAATGTTGATGTTTTTATTTTGGAAAACAGAAGCT
Organism: Girardinichthys multiradiatus; assembly: GCF_021462225.1. Taxonomy (NCBI): domain Eukaryota; kingdom Metazoa; phylum Chordata; class Actinopteri; order Cyprinodontiformes; family Goodeidae; genus Girardinichthys; species Girardinichthys multiradiatus. The sequence goes on along the minus strand of NC_061801.1, from coordinate 42,519,254 downwards.
CCGGCTGCAGTCTGGTCTGGTCCGTCAGGTCCAGGTCCAGTTCCTGTGGTATGGAACAAGAACTTCAGGGGATAAGAGTGGAGCGTACTTGTTCCTGCCAGGGGTGGAGGGGCCTCAGGTGAGCCACAGTCATCAGACCAGGACTCTCTCGCTCTCTTTCTGTCCTCTGATTCATGGTGAATGTCTCTCGCTCACTGCAGGCCTACTCATCTTCTGAGCCCCCCCTGGTCCGAGTAACCAGAGGGCCGATCTTCTCTGACATCACTTCCTGTTTCCCACACTTCACACACACAGTCCGACTCTACCACCTGGATGGTATCACTGTTTATAAACATAAAGAAACTTTCCGTATTGTTTAGTTTTTCTCAGACTTTTCACAATAAGAGCCTCCTGTTTTTTGCAGGGCATGCTGGGAAATCCCTGGAAATTTCTAACACAGTTGACATCAGGTCAGAGACCAACAGGGAGCTGGTCATGCGAATCATGAGTGACGTCACGAGCGGCAACCGTTTCTATACCGACCTCAACGGTTTCCAGGTTTTTACAGTTTTTTTATTTATCGGCTTTAATATTGGCATGCAGTCAGTCTGACCAATCAGAGCTTCCTTACTGGGATGTCACTGTTGGGCTATATTGATAATTTATGGATTATTGCCAGGTTATTGACAGCTGACTGTTCACTGATGCAGATGCAGCAGCGCCGCACCCTGGAGAAGCTCCCCCTGCAGGCTAACTTTTACCCAATGACATCGTCATCGTTCCTTCAGGACTCAACGAGTCGTCTTTCGCTGCTGTCGGCTCAGAGCCAGGCGGTGGCATCGCTGCGATCAGGTTAGTCCTGGTGCAGTACCCGGTGGAAGATTTGGTTCAGAGACAAAAACAATCCGTCTCTGAACCAGAATCTGTGGCAGAGAACTTAAAGGTGGAAAGCTGTCGCTCTCTAGGACAAGACACACCTCTGCATTTCAAGCGTTTATCTACAGAGAGTCTTTGTTCTTCTGTCCACTTCAGCTGGATTTACACCTTTAGTTTTGCTGTTTGAGTTTCTCTTACCAAAATAACAGACTGCTGTTGTACCCTTTTCTTGATAAAAAACATCACTTTGACTAAAGTCACTGTTGAAACTTGGCAACTTAACAAGCTTTCCGTCTCTCAGACGGGAAAAAGGAAGTCTATATTTGGACTGCTTGACATATTTACATCAATATACACTTCTGATTGGCTACGAGTTCTCTTCCTATGTGATTTGGAAGGAAATGCATGATTCAGTTATTAGTTATTGTCTCATGTTAGACTATTTTACCTCCATAACCTTTGAACTGCTCAGTTTCTTCCTTACTGAATATCAATCCTTTGAAAATATGGAGATCTCTTCAGCACACGTTGCTTAAGTGAGAGGTAAGGAGTTCATCCTGATTTCTGTAGCAGCTTCTGAGTTATCCACTTTGGACTTCACCTTCAGAATTTTCCAACAACTCCATTTGCCGGAAAACTATTTTTCTAGAAATGTGTTAAAATATAAAAAACAAATAATACAGACAGGAAGGCTCTGCTTAGGGGGGTAAAGGCTGCACAGAGGACTGTAGGGAGTCTTCCCACCACCTCTGACCTCCGCATCACAAAGCACTCCACCCATCCTGCACACAGACTGTTTCAGCCCCTCCCCTCAGTCAGGCGGCTGAGGAGCATTCAGAGCGAGACCACCAGGCTCAGAAACTGTTGAACTCGAGCTACACTCTGACCTGCTCTAAACACTTCACCCACCAAAGGTGCAATATTTCCCTCACCTATAGGTGCAACATTACAGACTACCTCATGCTTTACATGTGGATTTAGTACTTTGCCAAGGTAATTTCAGCTTCACTATTTAACTGAGTATATTTCTTTTTCTGCTCTTTGCTGCATAGATTTTACTGATTGCTATTTATTGCTATATTTAGCATAATATGTTTTTTTTTTAACTTGAATTTTAGGCTTTTTAACCGGGACCTGAGTCCACATTTTGTGCCTTAACATGTTAATGTGAGCAGGTATGACAATAAAAATCCTTGAATCCAGCAGCTGCAGCAGTAAATTATACATTCAATTCAGTTTATTTATATAGCACCAATTCACAACACATGTCGTCTCAAGGTTCTTCACAACAGTCAGGTTCAATCATTCCTATTAATTGTAACCATTGAACAGTTCAGTCAGATTCAGTTATTTATTCAAATTGGATAAAAAGTTTTTCTATCTAAGGAAACCCAGCAGATTGCATCCAGTCAGTGACTTGCAGCATTCACTCCTCCTGGATGAGCATGTAGAGACAGTGGACAATCACTGGTGTTGACTTTGCAGCAATCCCTCATACTGAGCAAGCATGTAGCGACAGTGGAGAGGAAAAACTCCCTTTTAACAGGAAGAAACCTCCAGCAGAACCAGAACCAGGCTCAGTGTGAGCGGCCATCTGCCACGACCGACTGGAGGTTAGAGAGAACAGAGCAGAGACACAAAGAGAACAAAGAAGCACTGATCCAGGAGTACTTTCTATGGGAAGGAAAAGTAAATGTTAATGGATGTAGCTCCTTTAGTCGTTTCATCTAGAAAGAAAGAACAGATAAACTCTGATCCAGTTTTCAAGGTTAGAGTCTGAAAGAGAGAACATAGAGTTAGTTACAGTAGAAGCTCAGTCAGTAGCCATGTCTAGGAGAGAGAAAGGGTTAAACACTAAAAGACAGGGCCATGTGGATCATCTGTAGAAGGTGAGCATTAAGTTGTTGCCAGCAGAGGCTCGGACGTTTCCCCTCTCCAGAAAGGTGTCACAGGTAGACACAGAGTCAGGCCAGGTGTAGCTTCTAGGAAGAGAAATGAGAGAACAAAGTTAAAAGCTGAAATAACAGCAAATAATGTAAAATTGGAGAGTAGTGTGAGAATGTAGTGAAGAGGGTGAAAGTGGTCATTATGTCCTCCAGCAGCCTAAGCCTATAGCAGCATAACTACACAGATAGTTTCAGTTCAGATTATTTAGTTAAACGGCGCTTATTTACAACAATGTCGTCTCAAGGAACCTCACAAAGGGTCCCACTGATGGTCATTGTTATACTAAAAACCACAAGGATTGGGATACCTCTCTCTGTCAGACTGATTATAACCATTGGAGAAGAGAAGGGGTCATACAGGTAGCAGAAATGGAGGGTGTGTTTGCACCTCAACCATAAATGAGCCGGTTTAGGCTAAACCTGACTCCCCCTTACTCCAACCATCAGGGAGGGAAGAAGACTCCCTCCCTGATAAACTAAGCAACATGTTCATGGAACACATGAACATGAAGTGTTACTACCCAGGTCAACCGTACCAGAGACTTACCTCGCTGCACCATGAGGGCACATTGAAGTGTTACTGATCAGATCTATTTATTTAAGTTTAATATAAATCAGGTCCAGAAGTAAAATGAAAGCCTGAATGATTTCAGCATAACTTGGTAGAACCGGTAGATAAATGCTCCCAGCCGTGACCCGCTTTAAATATTGAAGGTAGAAAATGTGCCCAATATATTAAAGCCCAGTTATGAAACAGGAGCGCCTCAGCTAATTGTTGGCACTGTGTACCTGTCTCACCTCCTTGCGTACCTGATCAGGTGAGCTGGAGCTGGTGTTGGACCGGCGGCTGCAGCAGGACGATAACCGCGGCCTCGGTCAGGGTGTCACAGACAACAAGCTGACGGCAAATCTCTACCACCTGCTGCTGGAGGACCACAAGGGCGAGGCCAAGGTGAGGGGGCGGGGCTTATATATTCAAGTTTATGTTTTTTCATGTGTCCTGTCTCAACCTTTCTCCACATCAGTGCTCCTATCTTATCCTAAACATTCCTGCCAAGGTGTCCTAGCTTCAGGGTGATTCAGTTCTCTGCTGAGAGCGAGTCTGAGGAGGAGACAACAGATATTCCTCTTAGTGAGGAGGTGTGGTTGACTTCGTTGCTAGGGGTGGTTGACCTCGTTGCTAGGGGTGGTTGACTTCGTTGCTAGGGATGGTTGACATTGTTGCTAGGGGTGGTTGACTTCGTTGCTAGGGGTGGTTGACTTTGTTGCTAAGGGTGGTTGACTTCGTTGCTAGGGGTGGTTGACTTCGTTGCTAGGGGTGGTTGACCTCATTGCTAGGGGTGGTTGACTTCGTTGCTAGGGATGGTTGACCTTGTTGCTAGGGGTAGTTGACCTCGTTGCTAGGGGGTGGTTGACCTCGTTGCTAGCTAGGGGTGGTTGACTTTGTTGCTAGGAGTGGTTGACCTTGTTGCTAGGGGTGGTTGACTTCGTTGCTAGGGGTGGTTGACCTTGTTGCTAGGGGTGGTTAACTTCGTTGCTAGGGGTGGTTGACCTCGTTGCTAGGGGGTGGTTGACCTTGTTGCTAGGGGTGACGCTGTGATTGGTTGTTACAATAAAACAAACGTGCTCCCAGTAATCAGTGGAGAAATGAACCGATGATACAGTTTAGACTGGATTCAGAAATGTTTCAATCATGATGATAAAAATTAATTGTCCTATGGCATCAACATGTTTGAACATAGCTTATTTACATGCTCATCATTATTCTGGTTTGCTTGTCATTATGTTTATCCTCCATGCTGGTCGTTTTCATACTGCATCCATTTCATATTAATTTCATGTTAACATTAAAATTCTGAGGAAAAAAGGTGGAGAAAAGCGAAGTGAACAGAGGAGCAGAGCCTGCTGGTGGAGGAGAAGAGAGGAGTGTTAAAGGTAGATTTGGTTCTGGGATCACGGTGGGAACCAACAGACATTCCCAGTAGATCAATGTGTCGTTCCCTCTGCTTTCAGCACCAGCCTGGAATGTGAGCAGCTCTGGTTCCTGCTGCATTCAGAAGCTAGAGAGGAGATAGCAGCACCAGAGAACTTCTCCACAGATGTTGGAGATGATCATTTAGACTGCTGACATCATCATGAACAATACAGCAGATTCACCTCATTTATATCTTCCTGCTCTGGATATAGAGCTCAGATTATTGGACTGTTGGAGACACTTTCTATTTATGTATTTATACATTTCCAATTTTTTTCCATATTTTTTATTTTTAAAACATTTTACCGTCTGCAGATATTTTAATAATTTTCCTCTATATTGTTTGTAATTTCATTCACTTTTCCTTCATGGTTATTTATTATTGTTTCTATTGTTTATTGATCCTTCCTAATATCACCTTACTAGAGGTTGACCTTTAACCTGTTCTGCTAGTGAAACTATTTAATTTCCCTCTAGGGGGATGATACATTAATCTTATCTCTATATTAATAATTGTATGATTGTTCTAGAAGTTTATGTTCTCAAGGCCTCAGATGCTTCATGAATAACTTTTATCTCACCAAGGAAACACTAAGAATAATCTGAGAACGCGAGAAATTCTAAGGTTTCTTAGACTGAAGTCACTAGGAGCTACTGTTGGTCTCAGGGTTCTTGGGGTGTGAACAACTGAAACTTTTCAGTGATCAATTGAAATAGGCTACCATGGTAACAGGCAACAACATGAACGTACAGATCCATTTACTCATCCCACATGCATCAGTGGTTCTCAACCCTGGTCCTCAGAAGCCTCCGTCCTGCATGTTTTAGGGGTTTCGCTGTTGCTGCTGCACACCTGACTTAATTAAATGGCTGATTAACAGGCTTGTGCAGCACCTGATGGATGCTGAGGAGATGATGCAGAGACACATCTAAAACATGAAAAACGTTGGGCCCAGAGGACCAGGACTGAAAACCACTGACATACAAGCATAGACACACACTCTGCAGGTTGCTGATGAAACCATTTATTCTGACAGGACCTTTAACAAACCAACTCTGACCCTCTTCATTTACGACATGTCTAACTGACAATAAGAACCACAATCAGCAATAAGGACAACCTGATATTTCAGCTCTGCTTCTTGATTATAAAATCTCTTTTTAATCCAACAGGAAATGGGCGGAGCCTCAGTGGAACACCTGTCTCTGCTCGCCCACCTGGCCTCTCTCTCCCTCTGCCACCCTCCCATCACCATGGTAGCCCTGAGTGAGGAACAGCTCCCGAAGCTCCGCCCCTTCCAGCCGCTACGCTCGTCTCTGCCGTGTGACGTGCACTTGTTGAATCTGAGGACGCTGGAGGACCCACAGGTGACAGCTGAGGTCACTTCCTGTGTCCCCTCCACTGCAGCTGGAATTTGTAACAATACAGATTATTACCAATCAGCTGCAGAATTCAGAAAAACGTTTATTGATCCAGATGGAGTCTCGTTTAAACCTGATCACGCCTGACAGAAAGGTTAGATTCTTAGATTGAAACTTATGGTTCCAGGGTTTAAGGAGTCAAATCCCGGCACTGATCCCTGAGGAACACAGTTGGGTTCAAAATAACAGAGTCCAGCTAGACCAACCAGATCAATGTATGGTCTTGGTAGAAATCATATCACCACATGGTTAATATTTACTAGCAGGTGTAGTGGAGTCATAGAAAACCAGCAGAACCAACATTCATTATATCCATTCTCTTGAGTCTGTAATTGAATAATTGATTGAAAGAGACTCCATGCAACATAGATCTGAAGCAGTTCTTAGAACCTGTGGTTCTACAGCTAAATATGAGCGTAGTAATTTAAGGAAGGATAAATCCTAAAGATTTTTCTGTTTAAACAGTAAATATTTGAGCTTGTGAAGAACTATACAGACACTGCTATTATGTTGAACCAGTGTTATTGTTTCTATATTTTCTGTAAGGTGATTAGCAGATGGATTCATTTTTCTTCTTGGTTTGATTTAGAAGATAATGAGCAGTTGTCCCAGATGAACGGAAGTAGAAACTCTTCTAAGGATTCTGATCTTTACTCATGTTTTAAACTCTCTGCTATTATTCTAAACACAACTGGAATACTGCTAATTAGCAGCGAACATCTATTCCTCTGTTAGATGTTTAACTGTCGTTCAATCTGAACAAACCTGAAACCAAATTTTATTTTTAAAGGGACTGTAGTAAGTGAGGTACACAGAAGAGGGCGCTGTTGCTCTGCAGAACTAATAGAAGTCTCCTCCTGGTCCAATGAACCCTCTGACCATCCTGTGCAGGATCAGATCCTCTGTTACTCCTTATTGATGAGTTACTGTTTCGGTCAGGTGGAAAGAGGAGGTCTCACTCTGTTTGAAATTTCCTCACAGCAGAGCTGCACAGTGATGCATTTGCTGCTCATAAATGATCATCAGGTTCATAGCTTTTATTATCCGATCCATCAGGTTTCTGCTACCTGTCAATATTCTCGGCACTGATAATTCTTCTTGACTTCTGGAATTGTCTCTGACCTGCTGGATATAAGCTTGCAGACACAAATCCTGACTGATGTTCTTCTTGGGAGACTGGAGTTGATCCCAGTTTGTTGTTTCTCCGCCTGCTCTTGGAGACCTGACCACAGGTTCTCACTGGAGTTCAGATCTGAAGAGTTTCCTCACCACAGGTCCAACATTTCAATCTTCTGATCTTTAAGCTATTTTGTTCTAATTCGCTGTTTGCAAACAGGAAGCTGGAAGTCCATCACAGGAAGTGGCCCTCCTCCTCCACAGGAAGGGTTTCGATTGTAACTCCGCCCCCGAACCGGTTCCGATGTGCACATGGAGTGAAGATGAGGAGGTGAGCATGCAGAAATGTTTGCTCTTCAGATTTATTTGGTTTATGGTTTGTTTTTTATTGATCTTTTGCTTATTAATTTTGTTTGTGTGTCCCCCTGCAGATGAACCTGGACGACCTCTTCTCTCCTCTTCGGTTCCGCTCGCTCCGGCGGTCCGGCTTCACTCTGCTCCGTGACCATGACGAGCCTGACTCCGCCCACCAGGCGCAGCGTGTCGCTGTGCTGCATCCGATGGAGATCAGCGCGTTCCGCGTGCAGATCGAGTGACGAAGCTGCGACCAATGAGCTGAGACCTGGAGGGATCAGCAAGCTGGAACAGCAGGAGGGCAGGGTCTTTCACAATAAAAGCCATCTAAGGTCAGAAACACTGAAGCCTCTTGTTGCTACGGGAACACGTGTGTTGAATGTGTGTGTTTCCATGGAGACGCTATGTTACTGTTCTCCTTGTGAGCGTGTGTCAGATTTATTGTTGTTTTTGGTGAACTGGGGAATTCTGGGAAATGTATTTTTGTAAATTTCTTTTTTTCTGTGAAGCTGGGGAAGAAAATGTGAAGGGTTCTGTTTCTGTGGAAAATCTGGTTGAATAAAATTTAAATTATTGATTAAATGGAAACATCTGGAGTCGTTTTGTGTTTATCCAAGCTGCAGGTTTAGGTTCTGCTGGGTTCTCAAACTTCATGCTCAAAGATCCACGACATCCAGTGATGAGTCCCTCATCCCTTTTAAGAAAAAAACCTTCCAAGCAAAGAAGAGCAGATGTTATGACAACCTAATTACTCTTCCTAGCTCAGGAACTTTCTATTCACACAAGATAAACCCAAATAAATAACCGAAAGCAAAAGTCCCTGGTACCGACCCTAATCCTCGCCTTATCAACCTGGCCAACATGCTGTGGTCTTCAGGGATCTGCCTAAAGTTTCAAAACTTGGTGTTTTACAAAGAGAACACATTTTTTTTACCTGAGACCAGGGGTGTCCAAAGTGTGGTCTGGGAGCCATTTGTGGCCCTTGGAATAATGTGGCCCCTGACTGTAGCTCAAGAATGGTGTGAGTTTGTCCCTCCAATAAACGGAGCCAACGTAGATGGACTCTTTTTGTAACTTTCTACAATGATACTTTCAATGAATTATTAATATGTTCCTAAAACGAAGTATTTTTCTTTTATTATCAATTTATTTTACTTTTATTTTATCTTCATAGTAAGTCGGGCCTCAAGCTTCCAACCACCTTTTACTCAACAAAAGACGGGCCGGGCCTGGTAATTAAACTGGGCTCCAGTATCCTGTTCTTGTAAATTGAAGCAGGAACCTTCTTTAACCACAGTGGGACTTCTTTCAGGGTGTTACAGGTTTTAAATCTTCTCATTTCTGCTGAGCATTCTGGATCCAAACCCGGCTCACCAGAGCGTTCTAAAGCTTGTCTTCACTGAAACAATATTTCATCCTTCCTGATCACATGTGAGAGAATAAAATGGGCTGCATCCTCTCCAGTTTCTACAATGCACCCTATCACTGGTAGCCAAACAGCCCCACAGCATGATGCAACCACCACTATGCTGGACAGGTGGTACAGTGCTGTTAGGTCACATTGACTCCTCCAAACATCTGTCTTATCATCGTGTTCAAACAGTTCGGTCTTTGTCTTGTCTGACCATTACGTTTTCCCCAGAAAACATCATTAAATTGTTGCCAGCAGAAGCTTGTACAATGTTCCCCTCCATGAAGGTGCCACAGGTAGACACAGAGTCAGGCCAGGTGTAGCTTCTAGGAAGAGAAAAGAGAGAACATAAAGTTAAAAGCTGAAATAACAGCAAATAATGCAAAATTGGAGAGTAGTATGAGAATGTAGCGAAGAGAGTGAAAGTGGTCATTATGTCCTCCAGCAGCCTAAGCCTATAGCAGCATAACTACAGAGATAGCTCAGGATAAACTAAGCCACTCTAACTATAAGCTTTATCAAAAAGGAAAGTTTTAAGCCTAGCCTTAAAAGTAGACAGGGTGTCTGCCTCACGGACTAAAACTGGGAGCTGGTTCCACAGGAGAGGAGCCTGATAACTAAAGGATCTGCCTCCCATTCTACTTCTAGAGACTAGGAACCATCAGTAAACCTGCAGTCTGAGAACTGGGCTCATTTTCAGAAAGCAGGGTTAGTAAGAACTCTGAGCAAGTTCTGGGGTAAGTATGTGCATACCCTGGGTTTTTGGTTTCAGAAAGCTAGGTAATCATTACCCTGAGTCAAGTTACCCTTGCATTGAACTAACCCTGGGTTTGGTCTACTTTCAAGCCTAGATCTGTAACAACGACAGTATAAGAAATGATCTTTTCTGGAAGATCCTGGAGATGTTGGAGTACAAATACTCTCTAGAAATCTATATCAGTAGAGGGTGATCAGACCACGATTAGATGTCCTATCGTTTTCTGGATGAATATATTTCTGAGCATTACTGTTTTCACCACAGTCAATAATTTATCTCGATAATATTGTCATCCTGCACATCGCTGGCATGACATGACTGTACTTTGTTTTTATGCCAACGACGGCTTTTTGGTGACAGAAAATCCTTTACAGTATGTCCTGCTGTAGGAATGTTACTGTTGCAATGAGACTGTTACTGTACAGTTTACTGGTGTTCTCTAGTCACAGAATAAGACTAATTTAAGGATTTCACAGGACTGCAGGAATCAGTGAAAGCAATTATTTAATCAGCATCACATTTTGAGACGTCAAGCGTTATGTGTTCATATATTTTATATATTTCCAGGCATAATTGGCTGCTTACATGTTACACAGTCTCTTTGCAGTTTTAACAGCAGACTCAGTTTTCCCATTGCTCTCTGGGTACCCTGGAGACAAGGTTTGTATTCAAACTCCCACAGCTGGTTGAATATTTGGAACTCTTGGGATGAATGTTGACGTCCATTGAAACTACTGTGTTTGGTGTGCTGTATCGAGCAAAATGTGCTTTTGGCTTTTTTATCAAAGTAGTAGACTTATTGTCAGGCAAAAAGTGTATTTCCCAAAAGTTAGAATAATAGTCCACTGTTACATGGTAATTCCTGTTGTCAAACTGAAATAGGTCAACAGCAGCTTTGGCTCATGGTCTGCTTGGCACATTGTGTGGATTTAAGGTCTCTTTGTGTTGTCTGTCATCCTCTGACCTGCAAATATCACCATGAGCTCACAGTTTGTAACGTATCATCATATTTTGTAGCTTTCCTGATCTGGCTCAGACTGTCACATGAAATGGGGAAGTGTTGCACCATATTAACAGTCTCTATTTGAGCTTCAGCTGAGCTCTGAGACCCCTTGAAGGGCTTTTAACAGTTAAACTAAATAAAAAGTAAAACCAATTACAATAAATGCAATCAGAAATGTCCAGAAACCAGTTAGTACTAATAAAATCATTGTAATAAAATTAACACATTCACTCAAGATCAAACAAGTGTACGCCTCATATATACAGTTATGCATTTCATATGACCACACTGCTGCCGCAGTATGAGCCAGGATTTTGTTTGTTTTTTGAAAGTGGACAGTCTAGTCAAAGTCTTAATATTAGCGGGAAGGCCATTCCACAGGTTGGTTTCTTTCATAGAAAATACATTTTTAGCAAAAGATGTTTTACAAAATGGAACTTCCAAATGTAGCAGCTCTGGTTGGTCTGGAAGTTTCCAGTCTGTTAACAAATTTACAAAGTGGCTCAGGTCTAATTAAACATTTAAAAATCAACTTTATTTAGCTGAAATTAACAAAATTCACAAAATTAGAAAATTTATATTTACTTAAAATGTAACAGTGATTAAATTGAATGGGCTTTTTCTCAAAAATGTTTAAGGCCCGATTATACAACCTTCCAATAGGCTTTAAGGTAGATGGACTGGTCTGAAGGTAGATGGACTGGTCTGAGCTCAAACAGCAGTGCAGTACGACAGATGTGACAGGATCACTGTATTCAAAAAGACTTGAACACATTCATATGTCAGACAGCTCCTATCATTCTGAAACAGTTCATAATCGCCTTCATTGTTCTTACAATGCTTTTATTGTGACCTTCAAAATTTAACTGAGGATCTAATATTACTCCTGAATATTTTTCTTTCTCTACCTGTTCAATGACTTCTCCATTCATTTTGGAATGTATGAACCTGACTTTAGTGAAGTGCCTTGAGACGACGTGTTGTGAATTGATGCTATATAAATAAACTGAATTGAAAACTGAATTTTAATGTTCAAATCGTTTGTTGTCTAGTCTTTGTATAGAGAAACATGTAGGTTTGGTTTTCTTTAAGTTTAATGTTAAACAGGATTTGTTTAACCAATCGGACACTTTCTCCAGACTTTTGGTGAATGTGCTGCTGATAGCTGAAGGGGTTTTACCAAGCACATAAATCACAATGTCATCAGCGTACATCTGAAGGCCGACTTCAGGACACGCTTCAAGCAATTCATCCAGATATATTTGCTAAAGACAATAGGCCCCAGTATGGTTCCCTGAGGGATTCCGGTTTTAATTTTACATGGGGCAGAATCAACATGGTCAATAACTACACATTGTTATCAGCCCTGCAAATTTGACTTGAGCCATGATAGTTCCTGATGTGAAAAGATGATAATTTTTAAATAAGACGACTGCGGTATCAAATGCCTTCTTTAAGTCCAGGAATACTGCACCCATGATGTTTCCTTTATCGAGTGACTGCACAATGTTTGCCAATAATGCACAGATGGCTGATTCAGTACAATGGTTTTGTCGGAAACCATACTGTAAAGCGCTTTGAGCGGTCTGTATGACTGGAAAAGCGCTATATAAGTTCAGTCCATTTACCCTTCTGCATAAGTGCTGCTCCCAAACCTGTGCATCACAGTGCACTACCAGGTCCTTCTCTGGGCAGTAGTACTTCAGGACAACAGCATCTGCAACAGACTTTTTAGGGTCACAAAAGCATTGTCATGCTGCTCTGTCACCTCCCACTGGTCTGAAAGGTGAGGGCCAAACTTGCCAAATAGTATACCACACCACAGTCTCTGTACCGCTTTCGTATCCGTAGGTCTTAGCATGTGTTTAATGGCATGAGCCTTGTTTGGATCAATTTTCAGTCCATTTGCTGCTAGGTGGTGTCCTATATATGTGCACTCACTTTGTCTCAGCTTGAACTTTTGTGGGTTCAGTTTATTGTTCTTTTCTCTGCATTGTTCCAGGAACTGTTTCAACTTTACATTATGGTCTTGTTCTGCTGCTTCCTCAGTCTCACCCTGACCTGTAATAAGCACATCATCAGCGATAATGTACAGACCAGGTAACCATCCAGTGCTTGGATCTATTTTCACTTGAAAACCTCGGGCGCTGGACTTATTCCCATGGGCATTCTTAGCCATCTGTAAAGGCCAAATGGAGTTGAGAATGTAGTCAGATAGCTGAATTTCTCCTCGAGCGCAACATGCCAAAAAATGCTTTTGATGTCACATACTGTGAACACTTAAGCTTTAATCGTCTCTGGGAGTGCATCCTCAAAGGTTGGTAGTGACTGCACTTGGGTGCCTTATTAAGAGGCTTTTGATCAATGCAAATGGCTTTTGTACAACCACTATGCTAGTGATCCAGTCCATACTACAGTCCACCGGTGTGATAATGCCTCTGTGCTCCAGGTCATGTAGCTCCTCTTTCAGCAGCTTCATCGTGGCATGAACAGGTTTCACACTCTCCATTTTGTATTCTCCCTTCAGGCACCCTTCTCCTGTGAACACATCTGCAAAGTCTGTCTTTGTTCCAGTGTCCATCGTCCTTTCGCTTCACCCTCTGTTGTCACAATCCTGTCAATATCCATAAGGTTTTCATAGTGCACCTTTATGAGTTTCATAGCCTCACTGGTTTTTTTACACATCAGTGGTACTGTGCAATCTCTGTCAGCAACATGAAAGTGTAACTGGTGCAGTTTTTTGTTTAAGGGTGTCGTAAGTTAATTTTACATTTACCCATTGGCTTCACTTTGCTTTCATTGTACATCACTAACACAGTCTTTGTGTCCTCAAGCTTAGCATCTGTGTTTAGCATGTTAATAGGCAAAACATTACATGTAGGCCAAGCATGCTATGGTCTGGGCTGTGGCAGAGCCAAAAACTCAGGCCTGGAGGAGTTCGATGAGGCCACGGAGAAGGACTACCGGTTGGCCTCGAAGCGATTCTGGCAAACCGTCCGGCGCCTCAGGAGGGGGAAGCAGTGCTTTGCCAACACTGTTTATAGTGGGGGTGGGGAGCTGCTGACCTCAACTGGGGACATTATCGGGCAGTGGAAGAAGTCCTTCGAGGATCTCCTCAATCCTGCCATCACGCATTCCCTGGTGGAAACAGAGGCTGGGGACTCGGGGTTGGACTCTTTCATCACCCAGGCTGAAGTCACCGAGGTGGTTAAAAAGCTCCGCGGTGGCAAGGCTTCGGGGGTGGATGAGATCCGCCCTGAGTACCTCAAGTCTCTGGATGTTGTTGGGCTGTCATGGTTGACACGCCTCTTCAACATTGCGCGGCGGTCGGGGACAGTGCCTCTGGATTGGCAGACTGGGGTGGTGGTCCCCCTTTATAAGAAGGGGGACCGGAGGGTGTGTTCCAACTACAGGGGGATCACACTCCTCAGCCTCCCTGGTAAGGCCTACGCCAGGGTATTGGAGAGGAGAGTCCGACCGATAGTCGAACCTCGGCTTCAGGAGGAGCAGTGTGGTTTTCGTCCCGGCTATGAAACACTGGACCAGCTCTATACCCTCTACAGGGTACTCAAGGGTCCATGGGAGTTTGCCCAACCGGTCCACATGTGTTTTGTGGACCTGGAGAAAGCATTCAGCTGTGTCCCTCGTGATGCCCTGTGTGGGGTGCTCCAGGAGTATGGAATCGGGGGCCCTTTACTAGGGGCCATCCGGTCTTTGTTCAAGCGGAGCAGGAGTTTGGTCCACAATGCCGACAATAAGTTGGACCTGTTACCTTTGTGTGTTGGACTCCTTCAGGGCTGCCCTTTGTCACCGGTCCTGTTTATGACTTTCATGGATAGTATTTCCATTTCCGGACGGATCGGTGCAGCTGCCACAGTAATGGGGGCGCTGTGCCGGTCCGTTGTGGTGAAGAGAGAGCTGAGCCAAAAAGCGAAGCTCTCGATTTACCGGTCCGCCTACGTTGCATTCCTCACCTATGGCCATGAACTTTGGGTCATGACTAAAAGAACGAGATCCCGGATACAAGCGGCTGAAATGAGCTTCTTCCGGAGGGTGACAGGGCACTCCCTTAGAGATAGGGTGAGGAGCTCGGCCATCCATCTGCTGCCCCACGACGCAGTCCCGGATAAAGCGGAAGATGACGAGTACGAGTACATCACACGTAGCTCCACCATTAATCTGAAATTTTACTATATCTTTCCTAGGACCATGCCTGCAAACAAATCAATGTATTTACCTTTGTTAGAGTCAACAACATTTGCATTTTTACTTTCTGTTAAATCTCTAACACAAATATGTCCTCATATTCACTTTCCCATTCAGTAACCTTGTGCACAGATTTCTTCTATGGTTCAGTTCAGTGCAAGCTCTACACTAAGCTGCAAAGTGGTTGTCTTAACCACACTGTTAATTTGACATTTTTGTTTTCTCCTCCCGTGCAAGTTGCCACAGAACTTGCAATCCAAGCTGTTATCCTTCTGCTTGAGACGTTATTGCACACAAGGGCCTGTACCCTTTTTCCCTCCATGCACCACCGGGTCCGTTTCTCTCCAGTTCCGAGACCCAACCAGTAAAACCATCAAAGTATTTACCTTGTGAAATAATGAGAAATGGTTCAGTATAAAATCAAGATTTAATGCCAAAATGATCAGTGTACAGAGTATACAACTGAACAGATACAGAGTGACATTCACCTTCGGTACCGGGCCTCCCTCAGCCCATCTTAGGGAAGAACTGAGAGGAGCAAAGAATGGAGCGTGAGTCCTGCTTTTATCTAAGCCTGTTCTTAACCCTCCTAAAGGGTTTCATCCTCTTGTATCAGTTTATCCTTGACTATGTGTTGTGTCTTATGTGATGTCAACAGTTATGTTGTGTCAGCTGTAGCAGTGAGCGGTGCTGCAGATAAGCAACAAGGGCAGAGATATTTAATCAGGGCAGCAAAGAGATGATTAGAAAAAGCCATAGAATTATACATCCATAACAACGTGAAACTCCTTGGACTGCATGAACTTCTTCCACTGCATGTTCTGCTATTGTCTTGCAGTTTTCCACTGACAACTCAGCAGCTCTGCAAAGCTGAATGTAACAACAACGTTCTCTCGCATGTTGCTGCTGTTAATCCAACATACGATCCTGTCACAAATGAGTCTCTCAAAGCCCCAAAATTGCATGTCTTCGCAAGTAACTTGATCTCAGTAACATAACCATCAATGGATTCACTGGTACCTTCATTTCATGTGAAGAATTTGTCCCGCTCCACTGTCTCGTTCACTGTAGGACTGCAGCAGTTATCAAACTTTACAGTATTGTCCTTTATCTTTCAGTCAGACCACGCTGTCTCTCCCATTAATGTTTCCAGTAGCTCTCTGCCACTCTCACCAACCACATAACTGGAGAGTCTGACTTTCTTTTTCTTGTCATCCTCGGCCACAGTTAATCCGATATACAGTTCAAACTCGTCCTTCCACGATTTGCATGTTTTTGACAGGTTATTAGAATCCAGATGTAACGTCTGTGGTACGAAACGCTGAAATGCTAAAAGTTAAATAAATAAATGAAACATTATGAAATGCGTATCTATATCAATAAACAATAGATAAACATAATGTGATAATGAAATAACTGAATGTCTATAAAATTCTCAGCTCATTATTATGAAATATATTTCATTTTCCATTAAAAATCAGCTTTATAATATAAAAGAATTTTCATATAGAATTTTTACCTAATAATTAAAATTATTGTTGAGGCTATTTTTTATATAATTCCAGCAGATTTTTTATTTCAAAATGTCCTTTTTTAAAAGTCAGCTTTTATTTCAAAAAGTCAGCTTTTATTTTATAAGGGTGATTTCTCCCCATGGTCATTTATTTCATAATGTCACTTTTTTGAGCACTTTGGCGTTCCGTACTGTGAGGTTCTCAGTCTGTCCATGCTGTTAGCCTTAGTTGTTCTCCTGCATACTCTGTGACATAACACTTGTTCGCCCCCTGGTGGTGGGTCTGATCTGGACTGTACATAACAATATTCTGTCCCAATACTCGTACTTCCACCCTTGATGGGTTCGAGTGCGTAGTGTGGTCTTAGGCTCCACCCCCTTTGCGCCCTCGGTCTACGTCTCGGCTAAGCGTGCATCGTCACCACCCGATCTGGCTCGGAAGCACGATCCGTAGCTTTAGCTCATTTGTGCAAACAAAATTACTAACCCTAACCCTTATCTTATTTTTTCTTTCTCTTATCTGTTTTTGGGTGGAATGTTTCTTTTTGTATTTTATTGTAAACGAATAAATAGTACATGATTTAAAGGGAATGACAAAAATGGTCCATTTCGATAGATTATTGTGACGGCTCTGAGCACGCGCAATGGTTACGTCACAGAGCGAAAACTTAACTGGTTTGAACATTTGATTTTCTCTATACTGAACACCACAACAGTGTTGATCACAGAATGACCCGTTGACCGTCTTTCGTCACCTGCTTTTTTTCTGGAAAGGAAACGTTTTCAAACGATGTGGATTTTTATTCCAGGAAAATAATAAAACCGATGTCTCTAAAACAGGGAGACATCAGAGAGCACATTGACAGCGTTAATACCTTAATGTTCGCTCAATATGTCTAATAAACAATTTTCTACTAAAATATATTTTAAAACTAAATAATGAGAATTGTTATTAAGTGAATTATAGCATTGTCTAGGAAAGTATGTCCTTTTAATAACAAGTCATAATTTAATATCATAGATATGTTTGCTTTATAGATCTCAATTTTAATATCAAAATGTGTATTTACAGGATATAATATCGCACACCGTTATACTTAAGGATGGAAATACTTATGTCCAGTACTATTTAAATGACTAAAGCGCATTCAACAGCGACCTGGAAGTGATTCTGTTTGCGCATGCTCAGATGAGCTGACGGTACGGATCATCTCAGACTGGTTTCTTGAACATGACAATGAGTTCACTGGACTCAAATGACCTCCACAGTCACCAGATCTCAGTCCAATAGAGCACCTTTGGGATGTGGTGGAACCGGAGATTCACATCATGGATGCAGCCGACAAATCTGCAGCATCTGTGTGATTCTATCATGTCAATATGGACCAAACTCTCTGAGGAATGTTTCAGTACCTTGTTGAATCTATAACACCAAGGATTAAGGAAGTTCTGAAGGTAAAAGGAGGTCCAAGGAGGTACTAGAAAGGTGTGGCTTGTGAGTGTGTGTGTGTGTGTGTGTATATATATATATATATATATATATATATATATATATATGGTTCAGACAGTATTGCAGTTCCACTTTATATAGACCAAAACTGAATGATTCAAGTGGGTAAAGGAAGAATGATGTCTCCTTAAATGACTGGGTCAGAGCAGCAGGATAAGAACCTGAAGCAGCGTTCTTTGTTTATGATGAAGTCTGCTATCTGTTAATCTTTTGCTTCTTGAGTTTCGGTTTCTGAAGAATCATGTGATCAACTGTGTTGGCCACCGCCCCTGCTTAGAGAATAAACGCCTGAACTCTGGTCTGTTTTGTTTCTGCATCAGATAACTTCATGAAACCAGCTCCAAATGGTAAGATCCTTTCTGTTACATTTCTGTTTGTACAAATAACAAAGGAGTTGTTTCACAGCTAACCTCTGAGTCACAAATGAAATTATTCAACCAACTGAACATCTAGAGGTGTGTCCCTCCATAATCCTGTCAGTCAGGTTAGCTTCTAGGATGAACGTTTTGTTTTTCACCTTTTAATTTTGTCATGTTTGATGGTCTCCCTGAACTTAGGCTGGTTCTGGGTTTATTTGTTGACTGGATAGGAACTTTCCTGCTTCCACATCTCTCTGTAGCCAGATGCAGCACCAATGACTTCATTAATGATAACTACAGTTAGGAGTATGTTCTGATAAAGGGAGACCTATTTTAGCTCCTCTTCATAGACTTCCCGTTGAATCCAGAGTTCTCCTCCTCACATATGATCTAGCTCCATCATACATCAGAGATCTGATTGGTCCATATGTTCCTAACAGAGCACTTTGTTCTCAGACTGCAGGTTTACTACTCATTCATGGCTAATAATGTGTAGGTTCTGCTGCAGCCTACATCTACAGGTTAACAGTGTGCTCTCCAGTTTGGTCCCCAGGATTCCTCCAGAAGAGCTTGGTATTTGGCCAACTTGTGCTCAGATAATTCCTCTGTGTTGTCTAACGAATTGCTACTTCCACTCAGAAAATATAGAATAATAAGGTGTGGTCATAGAGATTGGTGTTGCAATGAGTGTCAGATGCACCATCTTTTTCCAGTCCATGCAGAAGCTTAAGTTCATCACCAGAGACTCTCTGTGGACGTCTGTGTACAGCCCAGATGTCTATGACCCGATCACTGGTCGCGCCGACAGGGGCGATGATCATCCCAGCCAGAGGGCGGCGCCAAACACACAGCAGATAAATAAAATAATGGGTTGTATCATGTGCATAGGAAGAAAAACAACAACAAAGCTTGTTTTAAATGAATGCAGTGAGAAGAGCTCTGCTGACGTCTCAGTCTGGATCATTTTCTCTCACAGACAACAAGGACAGAACAGCTGTGCTGATGTTCTGCTGGTACGTCACTGTTCTTCTTCTCTTCGTGGGTAGACATCTTATAAACCTCTAATGACCAGGAGATCAGTTAGCCACTGGACACGTTGATGAAGAAGAGCGAGCCATCGGTACATAGCAGTGAGATGGATCTTCAGTGGTCAGCGTCAGTAGAGCTATTCTGTTTTTGGATTCGTTCTCCTTCTGCTTAGTGACAGTACCTATCATGGCTGTGTGGAGGAGCTGGCTAACTTCCTGCTTTGCATCCTGAAACTCCTGCTGCCAAACATCTGTTATGAAGCTAAATGGGTTCATTATGCAGGCACTGTACGTCCCACTCTGACCTGCACATGGCCACGAGGTTGATCCTGATGATGGACCTCTGGTTGGATCTGGTCTCCAACATGTTGATGAGTTATTTAACTTCATTTGCCTCTGAAGGACTTTGGGTTCTTGGGCTGCTCAGGGAGGGGAACCTACAGACCTAAGCCCTGCTAACAACAATCCAGAAGACTCTCCTCCACTCTGCTCCTTCAGCCTGTCAGCCTTAGGTTCGAAGAAACCCCTCCTGTGGTTCTTGCTTGGTTCTAACCGCAGTCACAGTTGCGGTGCTGCACAGTGACGAGAAGATAGGCTGTCACTGTTCCACGGTTTCTCTTGGCAGCCTGTGATGTGAACATATTGTTCACTACTCACCACCAAGCAGTGCTGATGAGCAGAACTTGTGTTTCCACTGTGGCTCTGCGTCTCAGTGCTGATTATGTTACAGCGTTTAACCCTAAACCTGACTGATGGGTCCCAAAGGAGCATTAACCACAGCAACACTAACCCTCTTGAGGTTGTTCGAATCAGAACATAAAATGTTTAAGATCCTAAAATATTCCTTTAACTAAAGAACTGATGTTTTTAAAACTGATAAAGTTACAGAATATATGAGCTGTGGAGAAGTTTAAACTGATGGGACTGAATTCTAATGTTGATGAAAACTAAGCCAGTTCACTGATCAGCAAACTCTCCTTCCAGCTGCTGTTGATATAACTCAACGCGTCAAACAGGTTCTGCTGCTCTGGGGATGTGCCAGTTCCTGTTAGAGAAAGAGAGGGCACATTCAGCCACATTCACCTGTCTTCAGAGCTTGAGAGATCATGGGCGTCACAGGAATGAAAGATCTGGTTAAAGAGTCAAAAACTTCGGACAATTTTTGGTTCCAGAACAGCCAAGTCATCATTGATGGTCCGAATCTCTACTATTCTTTGTACTTTAACTCCAATCCAAAGATGGACCAGCAACATGGAGGAGATTACCCTGCATTCACAGAGCAGGTCAGGATGTTCTTCACCAATCTTAGGAGGTGTAACATCACAGCGCTGGTTGTTCTGGATGGAGGCTCAGAACCTGGGAAGGAAGAAACAGTTGGAGCTCGTCTGAAGGACAAACTTCAAAAAGCTAAAAGAATTTCTGAGTCCAGTGCCAACCAGTGGGATAACATCTTACCTCCTCTGGTCAAAGACCTCTTCATCCAGATCCTTCAGGAGCTGCAGATAGAGATGGAGCAGTGTTTTGGAGAGGCAGACCTGACAGCTGTCCTTCGTGCCAATGAGAGAAGATGTCCCATTCTGTCCAACGACTCCGATTTTTACATCTTTGATGTCCAGGAAGGGTTCCTCTCAATTGATTCATTTCAGTGGCAATGTGAGACAAATGTAGCCATTCCTGCTCTGCGCTACAGAACCTCACAGTTTTGTGACCATTTTAAGGTAGATCGTAATCACCTGCCCGTCTTTGCTGCAATATCAGGAAATGATTACTCACGATTAGAGGACAGGGGGGCGTTTTCTAGAAGATATCCTGAACCTCAGCAGCCTGGAGGTTATTCTGCTCATCGACGCCGAGCCATCCTCAGGTTTTTGGCAGGTTTCAAGGGGAAGACAAGTGAGGAGGCTGTGAGAGCAGCTCTACAGCTGGCTGGTGAAACTCAGGAAGAGGTCATTGAACATTTCCTGGAATCAACTCGAAAATATGCCTTAGAGAATCCACCTCGTCCCAACCTACCAGAATGGATCATCCATGAAGTTCACAGAGGAAGACTGACCTCCTTCGTCACATCCGTTCTGACCCAGAAGTCAATGACATTGACTCCACTGGTGGAGGACTTTTCCAAGCCCAGCAGCTACGACGCTTCTCTCCGTATCCGACAGTTCTTCTACGGACTGTTGGTAGGAACGCAGCCATGCAAGGAATATGACAGAAAGGAAGCTGATGCTGTGTGTGCTAAAGAAGTCACACCTGTCTTACCAAGTGTGACACCTGAAGACCTGCAGAGGCTGGAGCTGAATAATCTGAATGAGGTAAAATGTTAAAGGTTCACTCAGATCACAGACTATGTTTCTCACTTCAATCTAAGTCAGTTATTTATATGGTGTTGTACTAGTTTATAATAAAAACCATCTGATGGCTTCTGAACAGGCAAACAGTCAGTAAAGCCCAACCATACAGAACCCAAAACATGAATGATTTCAGCCAATCATGTTTCAGAACATCATCGCAGCAATTAGGTACAGTTTATTGTTTAATTAGCTGCAGCTTAACGCCGCTGCTGTTCTTCCTGGGATCCATACCAATATTCAAACAAGAGAACAAAAGAAAATTACACCAGTGGCGTAAACTTCATAGAAAAATATATAATTAAAAAAATTAAAATACAGCATGCTACAGTAGTTCATGTAAATATTCCAATACTACAATACTAACCAAACCTGAAATTAATAAATCTCACTACCAATATACTATCAATATACAACCTTATAATACAACACTATTTTCATTACATATTTACATGTACATTTCCACTCACATATATAATAGTAACTATAATTAATTCTTATTTACTAATTTTGACAGTGACCATACATACACACATAAACAATGATAATTTATTTCATACTTGATTCAGTATTTTAATAATACTTTAATCAGGACTTTATTTTTGGTGTGAAATATATTTGGTAATAAGCTGATAGAGAGCAGTCTGTATGGTATGAAATGACCAAAACTAGCTTGTCTTGTAAGGTCATTATGTTTAATTAATGAATGGTAACTTTGGTAATATGATATTTCTGATCAATAAAAGCAATGAATATAATAGCCTGTCTGTAACATACAACCAATTTAATTGTCTATGCATGAATTTAACATTAGTTCTGTAATTACATCTCAAGGCAATGCAAGCTGCTCAGTTTTGTAACATTTGTAGTTTCTTTAATATTTCTGTTGCTGCACTGGACCAGATTACGGGTCAATGGTCTAAATTGGACAGAATCAGCGACTGAGTAACTTGTCTCAATGCTTGTGGCGTCAGAAAACTGGCAGTCCTATTAATTGTAGAAATGAGACGGCCATGATCGGAGACGAGGGATGGCTGTAGCCCAAGGTTTGATAATTTTTCAAATACCATATACGGTTTCCGAGTTATAGGCAGTTGTTCGGAAGCATGCGCCACCATGTTAAAAAGCTAGGGAAGAATGAGACACTAAGTGTGATGCTGCATCAGTGAAAAACAGCAGGTGTCGGATTACAATGACAGTTGATGCTGATTGGCTGATTCACTCCCTAACCATAACCCAGTTCATACCCTAGGCCTAAACCTAACCCCTGTCCCAAGAACGGAATTTGGAAAAGTGAGGACCAGGAAAATGTCCTCAGTTTGTCAAATTGTCCTTACTTTGCAATAAAAATATCAAAAATGGTTCTTTGATTTGGACTTCCGTTGATTTTCATTCATTTCAATGGCCTAAACCTGACCCGACCCCTAACCCTTTGACCATCTTCATAAGAGGCAACTACATGGCGGCCATGTTGTGTGGGGAACTTAAACAGCATGTACTGCTGTTCTAACACCCAGACAACAGTGATTGACCCTAAAGGTCAATTTCTTAGACTTTTGCATATAGGCTAATGTAAGCATTATAGATGGACTACATTAATGTTAGCCAACATGCTAGTGATAGCCCAAATGGTAATGTTAGCATTTAAGCTAACATTAGAATTTAGGCTAGTTTTCAATCATACAGCTAAATAATTCAATTCAATTCAGTTTTATTTATATAGGACCAATTCAAAACACATGTCATCTCAAGGCGCTTTACAAAGGGTTTGGAATATAATTATTTAAACAGATTGAATGGAGTGAGTTAATGTTAGCCCACCAGCTAATGTTAGCATTTAAGCGAATGTTAGCATTTAGGCTAAAATTTACTTATAAGGCTAAATTAACATTTTGAATGGAGTGAGATAATGTTGGTCAACATGCTCTTCAAGGTTCCACCCTCACACCTGACACAAGCAGAGCCTAACCCAGCCACAGAACCTTTGGCTCTGGTCCGAGAAGCATGCACCATGAGGCAGGCCTTGTCTAAAATTCTTCAGAAATGTTCTAGTTCCCTTTTTATAGTCCTGCTGATTTCATCTATAGTAAATTCAGATGAAAATATAGAGTCATCTGCATACATCATAATTGTTTCCCTATTTAATATTGATGGTAAATCATTAGTAAAAACTGCATAATAATGGAAGGCAACTTCCCTGTGGTACTCCACATGTTACCTTTCTAGCATCAGAATAACAATGTCGAGGTAGGAAAACTTTACTGGCCGTCCGTTAACTCTTACATTACTCCTCACCTCTCATCGACTCTTTTTGTTTGGCACCCAAAGGACAATCCTCAGTCAGAGATCAGTTGTATGTTTTCACAAGTTTATTAAAACCAATCTGAATTCAGAGAGGGGACACACACTTACACTGGTACCTGGAAACGTCTGTGTGTCGTCTCCTTTGGAGGTGCGCCACAATACCTTTATATACCCCACACTGCTATGCAGTACACATACACTTTATCAGTTGAAACTGTCTGTTTTCATTGTTGTCTGGCACCCGACATTCAGCTGACTTTTCAGCACTTCCTGTTTTTCCACTTTTGACCTTTATCTACAGACATATGCAGAAATCTTGCAGAGACACATACACAGAGAAGCCATTTAGCAGGCCTCTAAATTACACAATACATTTTATTTCACACATTATTAAACATACTTGAGCATAGCAATACAGATCCTATAAGCATAGCATGAATATTTTCCAACAACAACCATTAAAAACACTGTGTTTTATTTGTCAGAAAACTTTCAATCCAGGAAAGGGCAGAGTGTTCAAATCCATAACATTCCAGTTTTTTCACTAATAATTTATTATAATATCAAATGCAGCAGAACAATCTAACATAACTGCCCCTATTATTTTATTATCTTTTATTTCTCTAGACCAGTCATCAGTCATAAAAGTGAGAGCTGTAGCATGGATTGCACTTTTCTGTAAATTTGTTGGTAATCTGTAAACAGATTATTTGTGTTCAGATAATATTGAATTTGGTCATAAACTATATTTTCCATTATTTTACTTAACAGAGGGAGTAAGCTGATTGGACAACTGTTTGAACCAGATAATTGAAGTTTCTTGTCTGTCCCATTTCAGCTCCTTTCCATTTAAATAGACATATACAGCAGATTAGACTTTGATTGATAAGATGACAAACAGCAGGGGCAATTAGTCGGGATTATCAATGCCAGGTGGTTTATTTGACAAAGTTTAATTCTGCTTTATATCTACAATATTCAGTTTTAATTTACAGTTTTTATTTTTAATGATTATATTTTCTGTTGTTAAATGAGATTGGTTATTATCTACATTAAGCACTATTTTTTTCTTATTTTATCAATTTTGTCAGTAAAATTATTATTTAGATAATTAGCTATATCGTTCAGTTTGGTCATGAATTTTCCATCTTCTAAAAAACACTGGATGCAATTAACGTTCTTTCTTAAAAACTCTTTTGTAGAATCCCACGTTCTCTTTTGGTCATTTTTACTAGCATTTATTTAATTTTCACAATATTTTCTCTTTTTATTTCAATTTAATTGTGTGACTATATTTCTAAGTTTATGACATAATTCCCAGTCATATTGATTAGCAGTCATGTTTGGATCTTTCTTTATTTCATATATTCTTTAATCTCACTGTCTAACCGTGGCGTGCTGGTGTTTCTGGCGACAAACGTCTGTACTGGGGCATGTTTGTTCACCACAGACCTAAAAATATCATCCAAGGCCTGAAGAACATCATCAAGTCAAGTTTATTCATAAAGTGCTTTTCAGCAACAATGCACTCAAAGCGCTTTACATGAGGAAAAACATTACAATGATTCAGAAAATCAAACACAGAAAAACAAATCAAATGACATTAATAATCCTTGGGAGTTTTTATTGGTAAGAGCTGGTTCTGATCCAATCTTTCTAATAGAGGTAATTAGATTATTAAGTCCTCTGTGTTAAGGAATTTATCCTGTGCTAGAAGAAAAATGATCATATTAATCCTTGAGGTCGCTGGTTTGAGGCAGTTATGGTCCCATCATTCAAATAAGCTGGGTCACTGGTATAAAACAGTTTTAGTCCAAACTTTTTAAATACTAATAATGTTTGGCTTTCACTGGTATGAAATAGTTGTAATACAATCCTAATAAATCTAAAAATCTATGAAGCCACATTTAGGTAAAAAGAGGATAAGAAGAAAAATCACATTAGGTAAGAGGGGGGAAAAAAATCATAGTTCACACTTTATTCTTAGCAGGATACAGTTAGAGATATTAATAAAAAAACTCAGCACAAATAAGCAACACATGTATGAGACAACATATAGCAGAGATACGGTGAGGGCTGTATGTCAGGGTTGCGAATGTTTATATGAGCATGTGTGTGTGTGCAAGTGAGTCCATGAAGCACTGTCACAGAGGCCATTGTCCTTGATGGTACGTTGGAATGTACATCAACCGGCCACAAAGTTCTGAGCAGGTCCACAGATGTCCTCAGGGAAGGGAGGGAGCAGAGTGTCATGTTTACATAACTTCCAGGAGAAGTTGAAGATAACCAGCCCTCAAGGCCGTGCAGGGGAGCCAGATTCAGAAAAACAATAATTATTTGGGTTAGACTGACTCTTAATTTTCCGTCAGCCTTGAGAGTCTCGCTGGTTCTTCTCAAAGGTGAATCCAAACAGCCAAATTCCTGGTCTTTCTGCCAGGTCCGAGTGAACAACTTTCTCCAAGATTTATCCCATTTCACCCCTGAGTCCAGGAACCGCAACCTGCCTGCGGTTGTAAGGATCACATCCAGTCTGCGATTCAGCTCACGTAACATCTCAGTCTGAGTGTTGATCGCTCTGAAGATCCCATCATACATGCCAAGCAGTTTCACAATGGCCAGAACAGCTGCTGACGTTTTTGAATTTCTTGATATGCCAGGTAACCGCTGACTCCAAAAAGCAGAAATCCTGTTATCAGAAATCCAATGATGTACACATCTTCCAATATTTCTAACATCTTCAGTGAATCTATCTTGATTAACATCTTAGATGATCTTTTATAAATAATTTTTGGTCCTGGTTTAACAACTTTTGCATTCCTTACTATTTAATCAGAATTAAATCCTGATCACAGCAACCTACAGGAAGGTTAAGTACACTTGAACATAGCTCAGGTGAAAGTATGATCAATGCAGGTTGCTGTGACCAAGCCGTCATATTTTAAGCATGTTCTTGTAGGTTTATTAACTAATTGAGTAAATCCATACGTTGTAGAGACATCTAATCTATACTCAATTCACTCATAAAATATGTTTCAAAGCTCAGGGTACAATTGCAGCCTAACATTTCACGGAGAGAGCATAGATAAAAGGTTTTGGCACCATGTGGTCTATAACAGCAACCAGTCAACATCGGCTTTAAGTGTGGTAAATATATTTGCAACCAAAGTATTTCAATGTCATTAGATCATTTCACATTTTTTAACTGGTATATAACAACTGAATATAACAAAACAACTCCACCACCAAATGTTTTTCTACAAGATGTGTTTCAGAAATGTATTAAAACATGCAAATTATTACAGAAAAGAATATCTGAAATGTCATTTAATTTGTTCCTGATGCTATTAATATTCAAATGTGCTTTTCTTAATAGTTTCTTTGGTAGTGTAAAGCCTATTCTGTTTGACATGTAAAAGAGCTGTTTCTAGAACAATCAATTGATCATGTCTCAAAATGCAATGTCCCCTATGTCACCTGCAGCTTTTAATTTTGCCGTTAGTTCTTTTCCCTTTCGTCTTACAGCCTCTGTATAATCCTCATTTATGTCCATTTTAGTCCTTTTGAATGTTTATCTCTCTGTAATACCGATGACTTGTCCTTGAACCGGACGAGTTTCACCACAATTGATCGACGTCTGTCTTTGCTGAATTCAGTCCTCCCTGTGCGGTTTGCTCTTTTTAGCTCAACGTCTCTTGAAAACTGCAACTTCTCCTTAATGATTTGCTTGACTTTCTCCTCAGAATCTGCCCATGTTTTCCTGGTGACTCTATAGGCTGACCATGGCTATCCCCAGAGGAGTTGCTACCTTCATGCACTGGAGGGTTCTAGTGCCCCTATGATTCTGGGGGTTCTGTTGCCCAGGGCTTTGGTCCGTGGTGTGGTCTCCCATGCTAAGTTGGCCTCAGCTGTTTAATGATCTCAGTGAGTTGCAGACTAAAACCATCAGTTAAGCCTAGATCCAGAGGGGTACCGTGGAAGGAAGCCCTCCCACATGGGCCAGTATCTCCAGCGTTCTGTTCAATGCAGGCTGGGTGGCAGGGGATGGATGGGCCTGAGAATGCTGATTACCAGCATCATACTCTGGCTTTTGTGACCAGGAATGTCACCTCACTGGGCGGAATAGGGACAGAGTTGCTGTGTGAGATTTCAATCTGGATTATATGATGCAAGTGGTACCATCTGGAAGCCCGTGGTGCTCCTGGGGGACCTCAGTGTCCATTTGGGTGCTGATGATGTTTCCTGGAGGTGTGTGATTGGTAGGAACACCCTTCCCAATCTGAAACCGAGCAGAGTTTTGTTATTGGACTTAATTGCTAAACATGTGATGGTTATGACAACATGTTGGTGCACAGTTTGGTTCATAAGTGGACTTGGTACCAAGCCCCCTTGGACCTATGGTCAATGAATGATCTGTTTTGCAATCATATTATCAGACCTTCAAGTGAAGGGGGGCAGAGCTGCCAGACAGACATGGGAAACCAAGGTGAAAGGTCAAGATGGACTTGGAATGTCTGCTAACACCCAGTTAGGGAGATCTTCTTTTCTCATTCTCAATATGCAAAATAAAAATATGAACAAAACCCCCCCCCCCTCACCCCCTTGCAGCTGTTGTTGATTTTGATGGACCTTCCACCCTTGAAGCCCAGTAAACTGAACCTATCTGCTGATGGGCCACAATCAGCTGATCCAACAGAACAAGGTAAACATGTTTACATGAGTTAGCCGAGTGTCTGAGAGTGAATAGAATAGAATAGAATAGAATAGAATAGAATAGAATAGAAGTGGGGGATTCAGGTGTATCAGTTGCACAGTAAAAGGCAAAATAGATGCGTTCAGATTCACACTAAAGTAAAGTCAAAAAAGGTGTAGAGTAAAGGAAACATTTACAGCAGAAGTAAGAAATACTGTAGAGGTATTAAAATTAGCATACTTAGATTAAAGAAATCTGCAACTGAGGAGGGTGTAAATGTGCATAAAAAACAACAGACTATAAGAATTGAAGAACTGCAAATATCAGCAGGGGTGTGAACACTTATTGTTGGGGTGTATGATGGATGCCAAACCATAATCCCACCTAAGGTGAGGGTACCTAGGGTACCTAACCGTCTCTGATTGGCTACCTGGGTGGCTTTTAAGGCCGATCCAAGTGTTGTATGTCCAAAGCAAGAACCGTGTCCACATGCTCAGAAAAAAGTCCACCTTGTTTTCAGCGCTGGTGGGAGTCCTCCAGAGCTCCCATTTGTCTCGGACCTGTTTTTGTCTCGGACCTGTTTGTGCTGTTCTTGCACAGAACCAAAGTTCTGGGATTACTAGTTCATCAATCATCCAGTATAAATGAGGTTGGTGCCCTCTGCTGTCTTCTGTGCTACCGAGGAGCTAAGTAATGGAGCAGATTATTTAACAGTCCAATAAAGATCCACAATGAGGAAATGTTCTGTCGGGTCCAGAGTACTGGTCTCAGATTCATGGATTAGTAAAAAAGCTCAGTCAGGATTAATGGATCTCGTTCCTGTTCAGGCTCCTGAGGATCTGCGTTGTAATGTCTTGTATGAAGCTCTGAGATGTTCAAGGTTAGACGCCGAAAGCATTCCAAACCACCTGAAACTGCCACTCTGCGTGACCCGGTTCTGGTTTCAGTACCGCCAACAGAACTACCCAGACCACCAGACCAACATGTCCTGTCTCCAGGCCTTGGTTCTGGGGTTTGTGTATGGAGAAGCTGATGCAGGTGAGCCTCAGCTCATCAATATTTCACCTGAACGAACGAACGAACGAACGAACGAATATTTGTCCATGTTTGTGCTTCAGACCCTGAGTTTAAGACCAGGATGGATCATTTAGAGCCTGGAGGCAAACGTCTGCAGCTTGATGTTGCTCATGCTTTCAGCCAGTGGCAGAACTGCATGAGACAGAGTCTCCATCTGAACCAGCTGCTGAGCTTCCCTCTGCCAGAACCTCAGTGTTCCAGGTAAAGACCCAACAGATGTTCTGCTTCACCTCACAGGGACATGAACTGGCTCCCAGCTGTTCTGTCTGTCTTCAGGAGACAGAATCATGTTTAACTGGGTGATTGTTTTGTTTTCAGGCTCTACTGTGGACCTCTGCTCCACAAGCTGCAGAATGCTCTGCTGAGCCACAGCAGAACATTCACAGAGCTGAAGGTCCTGCTGGCGGAAAGATGGAGAGTTCTCCTGGAGACCTTGCTGCAGTCAGCTGGAGTGGGGCCCTCAGGTGATGATGAAGGATGGCAAACTCAGACAAGAAAGAAACGGAGGAATTAAGGCTTTCAGAGGGCTGTCTGTAAGAAGAATCATGAGAAAAAGCAGATGTTCTCCAGCTGCTGGGGCTCACAGCATCAGAGGAAAACTGGAGTGGTTCGGTTTGCTCTTTCATCAGCTTGTTGCTCTGATTTGATGTTATTTTCAAATGTGTGTTTTTATTACGTTTGTGTGTTGCCCTGCGATGGACTGGTGACCTGTCCAGGGTGTACCCCGCCTCCCGCCCATAGACTGCTGGAGATAGACACCAGCTACCCCGCGACCCACTGTTTTTATTACTAAATGTTGGAGATGATGTGTTTTCTGTGAGAATAAAGGTTTCAACCAGGAAATGAACCGGACCTTCTGGTTCTAGCAGCTATTAGAGGCTTGTTTCTAACTCTGGATTCTTCGCTGTGTTTTACATCCAATATTCACTCCATCAGTTTTTATGTAATCAATAGAAACTTGGATTTTTCTCCTCAGATTCATATTTCACAGCTGTTTTTGTTTTTATTTGATCATATCTGTAAATATGATAAAGGTGTGATATCTTCAGGTGGGCTAAGCCTGAATGAAACACCTTCACGTCTCTGTCTGGTATGCTCTTTATTATCACCTGTTTATTATCTGTTAATTATCTGTTTATTGTGTGTGAATCCAGATTACAGTAGTTGGGTCCAGAGGAAGGCGGAGACCCCTCACTAACCTAGAACCGCAGAACAGTCTGAGGGTTCTGTTTGGTACTGTAGCTCTGTTGAGCCATCCATTCCCTTAGCTCTTAGCAGTCATGACTTTATGGGATTCTTCTTAAATAAAATTGATTCTATTAAAAATAAAATCTTTGACATACTCCCGAAGATGATTACTTCATCCTCAGCAAGTGAGACAACATTGGAAATAACTGCAGAACCTGATCTGTGTTTGGACTGTTTTGATCCTGTGAAGCTTCCTGAGTTATCAGAAATATTAGCTTCATCTAAACCTTCAACTTGTATGTTAGACCCAATCCCAACCAAATTATTTAAGGAAGTGTTCCCTCTGATTACCAGCCCCATTTTAGATATAATTAATCTATCCTTAGTAAATGGATCAGAACCACAAGCTTTTAAGTTAGCTGTAATTAAACCTTTACTTAAGAAACCTTCACTTGATCGAGATGATTTAATAAATTACAGACCTATATCCAATCTTCCATTCTTATCTAAAATTCTTAGTTGCGAATCAAGTGTGTGAGCAATGATCTGGTTCATTCGGGGTTCTGAGATCTGACCAGAATCTATGGCTGGACTGAACTGATTATATATTAATGTGTAAATGTGATGGGTTCCTTTGTAAATGAGATTTTCTGTAATAAAAATAAATTGAATTTAAATAAAAGATCAATAAAGATCACTCAAATCCTCTGCAGAACAGCAGGTCAGATAACTGATCAATAACCTCTGGAGATGGTTAAACATCCTTGAACCGCCACCTTAACGTGGTGGAGGGGTTTGAGTGCTCGAATGATCCTAGAGGCTATGTTGTCTGGGGCTTAAATGCCCCTGGTAGGGTCTCCCATGGCAAACAGGTTCTAGGTGACGGGTCAGACAAAGAGTGGTTCAAGAATCCCTCATGACGACTACTAAATCGAGGCACGTGACGTCGCCCGGTACGGCAGAGCCGGGGTCCCACCCTGGAGCCAGGCCTGGGGTTGGGACTCGTCGGAGAGCGCCTGGTTGCCGGGTTGCTCCTCGCGGGACCCGGCCGGGCCAAGCCCGAACGCAAGGCCATCCCCCAGTGGGCCCACCACCTGCAGGGGGAACTGTGAGGGACCGGTGCAAAGAGGATTGGGTGGCAGACAAAGGTGGAGACCTCAGCGGCCCGATCCCCGGATGCTTAGGCTGGCTCTAGGGACGTGGAATGTCACCTCGCTGGGGGGGAAGGGGCCTGAGCTTGTGCGGGAGGTCGAGAGATATCGACTAGAAATAGTCGGGCTCGCCTCCACGCACAGCGTGGGCTCTGGAACCCATCTCCTTGAGAGGGGCTGAACTCTCTTCTACTCTGGAGTGGCCCATGGGGAGAGGCGGCGGGCTGGTGTGGGTTTGCTTGTTGCCCCCCAGCTCAGCAGTCTTGTGTTTCTGGTTTACCCCAGTGGATGAGAGGGTCGCATCCCTGCGCCTTCGGGTTGGGGAGAGGTCTCTGACTATCATTTCAGCCTACGGGCCAAGTGGCAGTGCAGAGTACCCGGCCTTCTTGGCATCCCTGTCGGGGGTGCTGGATCGTGCCCCTCCCGGGGACTCCATTATTCTGCTGGGGGACTTCAAAGCCCACGTGGGAAAGGACAGTGACACCTGGAGAGGCGTGATCGGGAGGAATGGCCTCCCCGATCTGAATCCAAGCGGTGTTTTGTTATTGGACTTCTGTGCTAGTCACGGATTGTCCATAACGAACACCATGTTCAAACATAAGGGTGTCCATCAGTACACTTGGCACCAAGATACCCTAGGCAGGAGGTCAATGATCGACTTTGTTGTCGTATCATCAGACCTTCAGCCGCATGTTTTGGACACTCGGGTGAAGAGAGGGGCTGAGCTGTCCACTGATCACCACCTGGTGGTGAGTTGAATCCGCTGGAGGAGGAGAAAGCCAGACAGACTTGGCAGGCCCAAGCGCATAGTGAGGGTCTGCTCGGAACGTCTGGCGGACCCCTTGGCCAGGGATGTATTCTACTCCCACCTCCAGGAGAGCTTCGACCAGATCCCGGGGGATGTTGGAGACATAGAGTCCGAGTGGACCATGTTCTCCGCATCTATTGTCGATGCTGCTGCCCGTAGCTGCGGCCGTAAGGTCTGCGGTGCCTGTCGCGGCGGCAATCCCAGAACCCGGTGGTGGACACCGGCAGTAAGGGATGCTGTCAAGCTGAAGAAGGAGTCCTATCAGCTGTGGTTGGCTTGTGGGACTCCTGAGGCGGCTGACTGGTAGCGTGAGGCCAAGCGTGCTGCGGCCCGGGCTGTGGCAGAGGAGTTCGGTGAGGCCACGGAGAAGGACTACCGGTTGGCCTCAAAGCGATTCTGGCAAACCGTCCGGTGCCTCAGGAGGGGGAAGCAGTGCTTCGCCAACACTGTTTATAGTGGGGGTGGGAGACTGCTGACCTCAACTGGGGACATTATCGGGCAGTGGAAGAAGTCCTTCGAGGATCTTCATAAGAAGGGGGACCGGAGACTCCTCAGCCTTCCTGGTAAGGCCTACGCCAGGGTATTGGAGAGGAGAGTCCGGCCGATAGTCGAACCTCGGTTTCAGGAGGAGCAGTATGGTTTTCGTCCCGGCCGTGGAACACTGGACCAGCTCTATACCCTCTACAGGGTACTCAAGGGTCCATGGGAGTTTGCCCAACCGGTCCACATGTGTTTTGTGGACCTGGAGAAGGCATTTGACTGTGTCCCTCGTGATGCCCTGTAGGGGGTGCTCCAAGAGTATGGAATCGGGAGCCCTTTATTAGGGGCCATCCGGTCCCTGTACGAGCGGAGCAGGAGTTTGGTCCACATTGCCGGCACTAAGTTGGACCTGTTCCTGGTGCATGTTGGACTCCGGCAGGGCTGCCCTTTGTCACCGGTCCTGTTCATAACTTTTATGGACAGGATTTCTAGACGCAGCCAAGGGCCGGAGGGGGTCTGGTTTGGGGACCAGTGGATTTCGTCTCTTCTTTTTGCGGATGACGTGGTCCTGCTGGCCCCCTCTAGCCAAGACCTACAGCATGCACTGGGGCGGTTCGCAGCCGAGTGTGAAGCAGCTGGGATGAGGATCAGCTCCTCCAAGTCCGAGGCCATGGTACTCGACCGGAAAAGGGTGGCTTGTCCTCTTCAGGTTGGAGGGGAGTTCCTGCCTCAAGTGGAGGAGTTTAAGTATCTCGGGGTCTTGTTCACAAGTGAGGGGAGAATGGAGCGGGAGATTGACAGACGGATCGGTGCGGCTGCCACAGTAATGGGGGCGCTGTGCCGGTCCGTTGTGGTGAAGAGAGAGCTGAGCCGAAAAGCAAAGCTCTCAATTTACTGGTCGGTCTACGTTCCTACCCTCACCTATGGACATGAACTTTGGGTCATGACCCAAAGAACGAGATCCCGGATACAAGCGGTTGAAATGAGCTTCCTCCGTAGGGTGGCCGGGCACTCCCTTAGAGATAGGGTGAGGAGCTCGGCCATCCGGGAGGAGCTCAGAGTAGAGCTGCTGCTCCTCCACATCGAGAGGAGCCAGTTGAGGTGGCTCGGGCATCTATACCGGATGCCTCCTGGACGCCTTCCTCGGGAGGTGTTCCAGGCACGTCCCACCGGGAGGAGGCCCAGGGGACGGCCCAAGACACGCTGGAGGGACTATGTCTCCCGGCTGGCCTGGGAACGCCTTGGGCTCCCCCTGGAGGAACTGAAGGAGGTGTCTGGGGAGAGGGACGTCTGGGCGTCTCTACAGAGTCTGCTGCCCCCGCGACCCGGACCCGGATAAGCGGAAGACGACGAGTACGAGTACGAGATGGTTAAACATGTTGCACCATCTGGACTGCACCGCAACATGCTCTAAAGAACTACAGTTCCCATGTGTAATTTTGCATGAATGTAGTTCTTTATAAAATAAGGCGGTGACTCCGCCCCCTTTTGTTTATCCTCCCAAAGTTAGAGGTGGGAGGAGCTTCTTCAGGTGATCCTGCTGGCGGCCAGGTCTCACAATAAAACACAATATCACCAAAATCAAAAGGATTTTCTGCCACAGATTTTACTTGAACTAGTTCGATATTTACTGTGTTTTATTTACAGGTTTATTTATATGCTGCTGGTGGTGAGTGATATAGAGATTTAAGATAACCCTCATTTCTTTAGATTTAGGTCTTGTATTTCGGTTACCTTTGATGGCCTGATTAGAGAAAGCTGGCAGAGACCTGAGCTCTAACAGGTTCTCAGTGCTGGGAGGGAGGATGGAGGTCTGGAGCTGCGTTGTATCAGCGAACGGTTGGAGCTGTGAGACGTGTGAAGAAACAACTGCAGTAATCTGACTTGCTGAACATAAAAACATGCAGCAGTTTTTGTCTCCTCTTTGGACAGGAAACTGTATCCTGGCAATGTTTTAAGGTGGTATTAGAACCTCAGTTCCAGTGAAGTTTGGACATTGTTTAAAATCTGAACAAAACCAGAATCCAATGACCTGCTAATTCTGTTCAACCAGCAGCTGAATCCACCATGAAGACCAGATATTAAATGTTCAAACTCATAAACTTTATAGTTTTATTGCTAATATTCCCTCATGTTGAGTTAGATGCAACAAAGCTGGACCGGGTCATGTCCACCTCTGGGTTTCATCACCTTTCCTTCTAACACTCAGTCAGCGTTTGGGAACCGAGGACTAAATGTTGGAGCTTTGGAGGAGAAACTATATCCCATTCTTGCTTGATGAACACCTTCAGTTGCTCAACAGTCCCAGGTCTGGACAGCAGGAGGGCCAGTCTAGAACCAGAACTCTGTTAGAACGAAGCCACGCTGGTGGAACACGTGCAGAATGTGGCTTGGCATCGTCTGGCTGAAATAAGCAAGGATGTACCTGAAAAAGACGTTGCTAGGATGGCAGCAGATGTTGCTCCTGAACCTGTATGGGCCTATCTGCATTAATGGTGCCTTCACAGATGTGCCAGTTACCCATGATGCCGTGGGCGCTAACACCCCCCTATACCATCACAAATGCTGACTGTTGACCTTTGCTCTGATAACCATCCAGAGAGTTATTTTCCTCTTTAGTCCTCTTTAGTTTTCTGCCGTGTTCCTGAGCCCATGTGGTGATATCAGTTACAGAATGATGTTGGTTTTTAATACAGTGCCTCCTGAGGGGTCAAAGGTCATGGACAATCAGTGTTCGTCGCTGTGGACATTTCTCCAGATTCTCTGAATCTCTTCATGATATTATGGACTGTAGATGATGAAATCTCTAAATTCCTGCAGTTGGAGACCATTGTTCTTAAACTGTTGGACTATTTGTTCACTCAGTTGTTCACAAAGTGGTGAACCTCACCCCATCATTGCTTGTGAACCACTGAGCCTTTCAGGGATGCTCCTTTTAGACCCAATCATGACCCTCACCTGTTTGCAGTTAACGTATTTACCTGTTGCCTACTAGAGTCTAGCTCAGTTTTGATTTCTAAAAGGACCGACTCATTCAATGACTGTAGTAGACCACGGCCAGGTGGAAACACAGAAATATAAAGTTATTTTTCAATAGCATAGTGGGATCATATTGATGTTAAATAAATAATCTGCATCTTCTAGCTATTTTAACTCCTTCTTGGATTATTTTCAAGGTTTGGATCAGATTCTTTCGTCCTGTAACCAGTGGGTTGCCGGTTCAAACTAGTTGTTGTGTCCTTGGGAAAGACACTTCCCCCGCCTTGCATACTGATGGTGGTCAGAGGGCCCGGTGGCGCCGATTGTATGGCAGCCTCACTTCCGTCTGCCCCAGGGCAGCTGTAGCTACAATGTAGCTTACCACTGTCAGTGGATGAATAAATGGATGAATGGGTGGATGACTGATTGTAGCATAAAGCGCTTTGAGGTCCTTTGACTTGATAAACACTATACAAGTGCAGGCAATTTACCATTTACCGTCAAGATTCAGTGAGAGGAAAAAAATGATCAGATCCTCCGGACAGCGGAAAACATCAAGAGGAGGAGTTGAGAGTTGATTGGATGGCGGGAGTAAACCAAAATCACCTGCAGCAGACAGCTGGAGCTCCACCTAAGACAGGTGAGATAACCTTCCTGTGAGCATAGACAGGATTAGATTTGTGGTTCAGGTTTTACCTGATGAGAACAGTCAAAACTACCAGATACTGAAACACTCACTCATTCTACCTTCATACAGTCTAAATTAATCTAATTAGCCTTTATATATTCTGTTCATAACAGTAAACTGAGACTGGAACAAATATGAAGAACAGTCACTCCAAATAACAAAAACTCTTTGTCCACTAGGTGGCGACCTTTGAAAACTGTGTGCTCGGAGAGTTGGGCATTTAAAACGGAACAGAAGAAGAAGCAGGTCGTGAGCAAGCTGGAGTTAGCCCAGGTGTGTTCTGTCAGCTGCAGTTGGATTCATGTCTGCACAGGTGAGCTTCCTGCGGCTTCAGGCTGTTTTCAGTCTCTACCAGACCCTACTGACTTTCTGTCTAATTCTAGCTGCACTTTACCTGCTTACAAACCTGCAGTTGCCGCAAAGAGATATATTAGAGAGATAAGAACGGGTTTATTAGTGAAGATTCTTAGCGCCGAACTGAAGCCAGACTCCGCATAAATAAACAGACGACCTCTGATTTTGTGTTTGTTGCCATCAGAGGCGGAAATATGCTAATTCTCTGATTTCCAAACGGAGTTCTGGAGCGGCAGCAGCGAGCGCGTCTGACTCTGAGGACAAACACGAGACATCAAAGTCCGCGTGAGGACCTAATCAGGTCACGCCCACCTTGGCCTAAACCACTGTGTGGAGGCAGGGGCCCCCAGGGGCCATCTGTCGGAACCTTTCTGGTCCAGATTGAATCAGAATTTCGGTGATTTCTTATATTCAGTGCCGTTTATCTTGTTAACCAGTTAGGTTGTAAGGAACACACAGAAACTATTCATTTATTATTGTTTCATGCCACTGATGACGTGTTAATGATCAATCTTTTGAAATTAGTTTTTACAATAAGCCTTCTCATGTATAACATACCTGAAAATTAAATCTATACAAAGTTCAATTTAAAGGAAAGAATATTAACAGAGTTCCAACTCCAGCAGCTTGGTTCTGCTTTTCCAGAGATAAAATGAGACGGACCTCGGTCCAGTCAGAGTGCAGGACCAGGAGAACCTCACTGAGGTTTGGTCTGTTTCAACATTCTGGCAGCAATAAAAACAGACAATAAGTGTTCATAGTAGTAAATTGAAATAAAAAAACATAAGTGATGAACAGCATCTGTGCCTGAAAATCCTTTAAAACATATTTTAATTTAATTTAATTGGAGCTTGAATTAATGAGTTTGAATATTAAAATGTGTTTAGTGACATATGATTAAAAGCAGATGATAAGTGTCACTGCTGTTTCTGTAGCATGGGGGGAAGATTCTGTTGTCCTGAAGTACAGAAGCACGATAACCACTGAAGTTTGCCATTAATGCTAATTATTAGCATTAATAAGCATTGAAAATACAAATGATCAAATATTTCATCTATGAAATATTTGTGTAGTTTCTGCTTTCTATAGTTTGAGTTCATCTCAG
Source organism: Girardinichthys multiradiatus (assembly GCF_021462225.1). NCBI lineage: Eukaryota > Metazoa > Chordata > Actinopteri > Cyprinodontiformes > Goodeidae > Girardinichthys > Girardinichthys multiradiatus. The sequence continues at coordinate 42,480,630 of NC_061801.1, read as the reverse complement.
TTAACTTTGTGATATTGTGTCCAGTTCTATTGCATCACCTTAATGGAAACGGACTGAATTTCCATTATGAACCTCATTTAGTAAAACTGCAGTCAGACTGGTTATCAGAACTACAGAACTATGGAGGACCGATCCTGACAAAATTAAAAATAAAAGCTGAAATATATATATTTTCTTTTTCCTTTTCCTTAGACATGCCTTTGTTCTATTGACATTTCCTCGTCTCTCTTTTTCCTTTACCGTATGCATTTCTGCTTTATTATGCAAATGAGGAGGGCTGCCTTCTTCTCTCCAGCTCCTCTCCTATTGGTCAATATACAGGAAGGAGGAGGATCCATGTGCAGGCTGAGGGTGTGTCCCAATTCAGGGGCTGGATCCTTCCAAGTCCGTACTTGTGGGCTGATTACGTCACAGCGCGGCGCGTAATGTCTGTCAGATGCTGCCGACAAATGTGTCCTTCTTTTACCCGATTTGAAGGATGACTTGTGAGTATCCTTCACGGTCCATCTTTTCCCACGATTCATTGCGGGTCGAAGCGGTTTGGTCAAACAGGGGCAGCCATGGCGGACCATAGTGGCAAAAGCTGTGAGTAAACTGTGAAAAATTACACTTTCTGTGACACAAATGAACTTTTACAATGTTTTTAGTGCGGGAATATAACTATGTAGACGTGAAAAATCTGCTTGATTTATCAAAACATCGCTTAATTTCAAACGTTTTCCGCTCCCACCGTATTAACTGCCGGTTTGCTTCGCCAGCCCTACCGGCGGTGGGGCGAGCTAGACCCGGTAGAGATCTGACCGGACTATCGGTACTGAGCTCCTGCAGCCAGTCTTCACAGTGAACGTTAAACTCAAGTGATTTCTAACAGTTTATGTTAGTATTATTTTAATATATTGTGTCATTTGTTCATGTAAGTCGATTTGACATTACAGATGATATTAAAGTTAACCTGAATAAATGGATGATTTTATGTAATCTTACCGTATCGCTGGAGAGTGTGATTGAGAATAAATAAGCTTTTAAATATTCATTTTTGATGAAGAAATGTGCTATATGTGTTTTTAAAAGTATATTTATAATCCAGCTAGCATTATAATTCATGATTCCAGGTACAGCTGAAGAGAAATACACTTTCAAATGCATCAAGTCTCAGTAAAGAAGTGAAAAGTTTGAAAGAGTTTGTTTTAGGCATTTGAGTAGAAATATTTTAATATGTTCTGCAAATTAAGACAAATGTAAAATTAAAAAAGACTTATTTTACGCTGATTTTAAGCAACATGTTTTTTGTTGTTGTTTTTGTTGTTTAGATACAAAGGAGCAGACGGGTCAGTTTATTAAACTCAGGGGTCAGAACCACCACTTTTTTACTGGAGCTAAAAACTCAGCCACCGTGGCTTGGAGGTACAATAACTACATTCTTTACAGTCAGTTTCTGTCCAGTTTCAATAACTTCTATCTTTCTAACTTTCATAACTATTCATCCAGTGATTAACATACTTCTTTTGGTTTAGGACAGTTCTGGAGAAGATGGACCAACAGGGGAAGGTCAGCCCCTTGCAGGCCAAATAAAAAGTGGGACAATATGAAGAAGAAATATAAAGTTTGTTCAGAAGTTCTCACACAAATAAAAAAATATTTCTAAAAGTCTTGTTGGTTTCTCTGTTTAGTCAACTCTTCTTTTCTTCCTTCTAACTTTAGGATTGTAAGTATCCAGGGTCAGGAGAGAGAGTCAGTGAAAAGCCCACTGCTGCTACTTGGACCTGGTTTGTCTTTATGGATGAGATGTTGGGTCAGAGGTCTTCTACAACACCTCCTGTCCTAATTGTCTCCATCCCTGAGGACACTCCAGGGCCAAGCGGAGCGGTGGACAACCAGATGGAGAAGGAAGACAGAGAGCCAGCAGGAAGGGGTCAGAAAAGAAAGAGGAACAGAGATGATGGAGATGATGGAGTTGATCAGGGAGGACATGAGGCTACAGAGAATGGACAGACTGTTTTCCATCTTAGAAAGAATGGTACTGAAATAAGATGCTATATAAGAAATATTATTAAGTTTTGTTCAGATTGTTTCTTAAAGTTTTAAGATGTTCTAATAAATTTCAATATTGTTTTTGTCACCAATGTATTTTATTTCCATTTGATCTAACAATACATCAACTTCATTTAAAGTTATAAACACAGTTTATTTTGAAAATTACAAATAACATTTTAAACAGAATGTGGAAAAAAACTTTCAAACAGATCAAGATTACAAGACAAAAGACATAAAATAAAACTATGTACAAGTATTTATAATGGAGACAGCAGGATCAACCTGAGTGACCAGTTCCTGGAAAAACCTCTTCAACAGAACAAAGAGGCAGATGTCTTTCTGAACAGAAAGTCTCTGGAGATGTGGCTAAATCTTTCACAAGGTCAGAGACATGGATGGATGCTGCAACTGAGACCTTTGGTTTGTCTTTCTGGATGGTGAGTGAAGCATCACACAGGTGGTCTGCAGATGTTTGTGATTCTTCTTTCATCCATCAAGTTTAAAGGACTGGCTGGACCACATCACTAATCAGGAATATGCAGAATTAGAAGATGGTGCTCACAAAATATACAATTAGTTATACCCCTCAAAAATGAATCACATCTACAGGTCCTTCTCAAAATATTAGCATATTGTGATAAAGTTCATTATTTTCCATCATGTCATGATGAAAATTTAACATTCATATATTTTAGATTCATTGCACACTAACTGAAATATTTCAGGTCTTTTATTGTCTTAATACGGATGATTTTGGCATACAGCTCATGAAAACCCAAAATTCCTATCTCACAAAATTAGCATATTTCATCCGACCAATAAAAGAAAAGTGTTTTTAATACAAAAAACGTCAACCTTCAAATAATCATGTACAGTTATGCACTCAATACTTGGTCGGGAATCCTTTGGCAGAAATGACTGCTTCAATGCGGCGTGGCATGGAGGCAATCAGCCTGTGGCACTGCTGAGGTCTTATGGAGGCCCAGGATGCTTCGATAGCGGCCTTTAGCTCATCCAGAGTGTTGGGTCTTGAGTCTCTCAACGTTCTCTTCACAATATCCCACAGATTCTCTATGGGGTTCAGGTCAGGAGAGTTGGCAGGCCAATTGAGCACAGTGATACCATGGTCAGTAAACCATTTACCAGTGGTTTTGCCACTGTGAGCAGGTGCCAGGTCGTGCTGAAAAATGAAATCTTCATCTCCATAAAGCTTTTCAGCAGATGGAAGCATGAAGTGCTCCAAAATCTCCTGATAGCTAGCTGCATTGACCCTGCCCTTGATAAAACACAGTGGACCAACACCAGCAGCTGACACGGCACCCCAGACCATCACTGACTGTGGGTACTTGACACTGGACTTCTGGCATTTTGGCATTTCCTTCTCCCCAGTCTTCCTCCAGACTCTGGCACCTTGATTTCCGAATGACATGCAGAATTTGCTTTCATCCGAAAAAAGTACTTTGGACCACTGAGCAACAGTCCAGTGCTGCTTCTCTGTAGCCCAGGTCAGGCTCTTCTGCCGCTGTTTCTGGTTCAAAAGTGGCTTGACCTGGGGAATGCGGCACCTGTAGCCCATTTCCTGCACACGCCTGTGCACGGTGGCTCTGGATGTTTCTACTCCAGACTCAGTCCACTGCTTCCGCAGGTCCCCCAAGGTCTGGAATTGGCCCTTCTCCACAATCTTCCTCAGGGTCCGGTCACCTCTTCTCGTTGTGCAGCGTTTTCTGCCACACTTTTTCCTTCCCACAGACTTCCCACTGAGGTGCCTTGATACAGCACTCTGGGAACAGCCTATTCGTTCAGAAATTTCTTTCTGTGTCTTACCCTCTTGCTTGAGGGTGTCAATAGTGGCCTTCTGGACAGCAGTCAGGTCGGCAGTCTTACCCATGATTGGGGTTTTGAGTGATGAACCAGGCTGGGAGTTTTAAAGGCCTCAGGAATCTTTTGCAGGTGTTTAGAGTTAACTCGTTGATTCAGATGATTAGGTTCATAGCTCGTTTAGAGACCCTTTTAATGATATGCTAATTTTGTGAGATAGGAATTTTGGGTTTTCATGAGCTGTTTGCCAAAATCATCCGTATTAAGACAATAAAATACCTGAAATATTTCAGTTAGTGTGCAATGAATCTAAAATATATGAATGTTAAATTTTCATCATGACATTATGGAAAATAATGAACTTTATCACAATATGCTAATATTTTGAGAAGGACCTTTAGATGTGATTCATTTTTGAGGGGTATAACTAATTGTATATTTTGTGAGCACCATCTTCTAATTCTGCATATTCCTGATTAGTGATGTGGTCCAGCCAGTCCTTTAAACTTGATGGATGAAAGAAGAATCACAAACATCTGCAGACCACCTGTGTGATGCTTCACTCACCATCCAGAAAGACAAACCAAAGGTCTCAGTTGCAGCATCCATCCAAGTCTCTGACCTTGTGAAATATTTAGCCACATCGTCAGAGACTTTCTGTTCAGAAAGACATCTGCCTCTTTGTTCTGTTGAAGAGGTTTTTCCAGGAACTGGTCACTCAGGTTGATCCTGCTGTCTCCATTATAAATACTTGTACATAGTTTTATTTTATGTCTTTTGTCTTATAATCTTGATCTGTTTGAAAGTTTTTTTCCACATTCTGTTTAAAATGTTATTTGTAATTTTCAAAATAAACTGTGTTTATAACTTTAAATGAAGTTGATGTATTGTTAGATCAAATGGAAATAAAATACATTGGTGACAAAAACAATATTGAAATTTATTAGAACATCTTAAAACTTTAAGAAACAATCTGAACAAACCTTAATATTATTTCTTATAAAGCACCTTATTTCAGTACCATTCTTTCTAAGATGGAAAACAGTCTGTCCATTCTCTGTACCTTCATGTCCTCCCTGATCAACTCCATCATCTCTGTCCCTCTTTCTTTTCTGACCTCTTCCTGCTGGCTCTCTGTCTTCCTTCTCCATCTGGTTGTCCACCGCTCCGCTTGGCCCTGGAGTGTCCTCAGGGATGGAGACAATTAGGACAGGAGGTGTTGTAGAAGACCTCTGTCCCAACATCTCATCCATAAAGACAAACCAGGTCCAAGTAGCAGCAGTGGGCTTTTCAGTGACTCCCTCTCCTGACCTTGGATACTTACAATCCTAAAGTTAGAAGGAAGAAAAGAAGAGTTGACTAAACAGAGAAACCAACAAGACTTTTAGAAATATTTTTTATTTGTGTGACATGAGAACTTCTGAACAAACTTTATATTTCTTCTTCATATTGTCCCACTTTTTATTTGGCCTGCAAGGGGGTGACCTTCCCCTGTTGGTCCATCTTCTCCAGAACTGTCCTAAACCAAAAGAAGTATGTTAATCACTGGATGGATATTTATGAAAGTTAGAAAGATAGGAGTTATTGAAACTGGACAGAAACTGACTGTAAAGAATGTAGTTATTGTACCTCCAAGCCACGGTGGCTGAGTTTTTAACTCCAGTAAAAAGGTGGTGGTTCTGACCCCTGAGTTTAATAAACTGACCCGTCTGCTCCTTTGTATCTAAACAATAAAAACAACAACAAAAAACATGTTGCTTAAAATCAGCGTAAAATAAGTCTTTTTTAATTTTACATTTGTCTTAATTTGCAGAACATATTAAAATATTTCTACTCAAATGCCTAAAACAAACTCTTTCAAACTTTTCACTTCTTTACTGAGACTTGATGCATTTGAAAGTGTATTTCTCTTCAGCTGTACCTGGAATCATGAATTATAATGCTAGCTGAATTATAAATATACTTTTAAAAACACATATAGCACATTTCTTCATCAAAAATGAATATTTAAAAGCTTATTTATTCTCAATCACACTCTCCAGCGATACGGTAAGATTACATAAAATCATCCATTTATTCAGGTTAACTTTAATATCACCTGTAATGTCAAATCGACTTACATGAACAAATGACACAATATATTAAATTAATACTAACATAAACTGTTAGAAATCACTTGTGTTTAACGTTCACTGTGATGACTGGCAGCAGGAGCTCAGTACCGATAGTCCGGTCAGATCTCTACCGGGTCTAGCTCGCCCCACCGCCGGTAGGACTGGCGAGGCAAACCGGCAGTTAATACGGTGGGAGCGGAAAACGTTTGAAATTAAGCGATGTTTTGATAAATCAAGCAGATTTTTCACGTCTACATAGTTATATTCCCGCACTAAAAACATTGTAAAAGTTCATTTGTGTCACAGAAAGTGTAATTTTTCACAGTTTACTCACAGCTTTTAGCACTATGGTCCACCATGGCTGCCCCTGTTTGACCAAACCGCTTCGACCCGCAATGAATCATGGGAAAAGATGGACCGTGAAGGATACTCACAAGTCATCCTTCAAATCGGGCAAAAGAAGGACACATTTGTCGGCAGCATCTGACAGACCTTCTGCGCCGCGCTGTGACGTAATCAGCCCACAAGTACGAACTTGGAAGGATCCAGCCCCTGATTTGGGACACACCCTCAGCCTGCACATGGATCCTCCTCCTTCCTGTATATTGACCAATAGGAGAGGAGCTGGAGAGAAGAAGGCAGCCCTCCTCATTTGCATAATAAAGCAGAAATGCATACGGTAAAGGAAAAAGAGAGATGAGGAAATGTCAAAAGAACAAAGGCATGTCTAAGGAAAAGGAAAAAGAAAATATATATCTGCTTTTATTTTGTCAGGATCGGTCCTCCATACAGAACCACTTCACGGTGTAGACAGGTGTCTTTAAAAAGTCCAAAATTCATGCATCTAAAAGTAAGGCCTTAAAATGTCTTAAATTCAAGGAAAAATCTAAGTTAATCACAGGTCTTAAATGTTGTCGTGGCCGAACGGACCATTTAATCCCGTATATTCTCGTATACGCAGCTTTTTCTTGCGGGACTTTTCTGACAGACCTCTTCATTGCGTTCTGTGACTCGAGGCGGTTGATGCTACAGCTAACTAGCTGCTAATGAACCCTTGCTAGCACGTTTTATGCGCCTATTATGGGTCAGTGCAAATCCATCGCCAGTTGGCTGGACGAGTTTCGTTTTCACCTCTGACTCTCTTCTGGTGCCGACCCATACGAGGCTAAAAATAAATAATTAAACAAAAATAAAATACTAATAATGTTTGTATTATTGGATATGCTACAATGTCTTCTATATGTCCATTATGTCTAAAATGATCCACTGGGATAATTATCTGGACCACAGTCCAGCCAGAACCAGAATAAGGCTCAAAGGTTCTGATTTGAGGGGATTGCAGGAGAAGCGGAGAGGAGAGACGCTGCTGTCTGGATGGTGAAGGTCCAAAGTTTGCCTGAAGAACATTTTGGGCTTCATGAGGAGGTTCTTGTCTCATCCATGGTAATAACGAGGACCAGGACCTTAAAGACCAGAACCACGGACTTCTGACCGTGGTGAAGTTAGTTTTAGGTTGGATCTTCGTGCTCCATGGATTCAGCAGGTCTTCCTCCAGTTTGACCCGATGAAGGCAGTCTGATTACGGGCAGCTGCTCTCTGTCTGCTCCCTCCTCCTGTAGACGCTGGTTCTCTGAAGGACCGTCAATAAATATCAGAACCAAACCCGCTGTTTTATGGTGGTTTGTTCTGAGTGTTTTGGGGGAAATGTTTGTGTGTCTGATTTTATGTGTGATCAGCTGGTTTAGGATGTTAACTACAGCGCCCCCTACCTGCGAGTAATTCAGAAAGCTGATGTGTCCTTTATCTTTCAGCCTTCAGGCTGGTTTATGATTAGTAAATAAATTATATTTGGGTTTGACCCGCTCTGGCCATTGTGGTCCTTTATATTAATCTAGCCATTCTTGAGTTTATTACCTTCTCTCTGCAGGACCTCTTGGAAAACCTTCTCATTTCTCCTGGTCCCACAGCCAATCAGTGAACAGCAGTCTGTTTACATCACATGTAGTTTCGACTCAGACCCGGTCAGACCTGGGACCAAAAACTAGGTTCCGGTACAGAAAAAATACTAATGGAAACGCTCACAAAGCGAGCCGAGTTGAGTTGAGTAGGGCCAAATGGGGCCTGAGGAAAAGGGGCAAAAGAGACCCCAGAGATTTCAGTTTTGCCCTCCTGGCGTGGCTAAAGCTCCTCAGAAACCGGCCAGCGCTGCTACTACTAGCACTGATCTAAGAGCAGCATTTGGTGCCACACAAACTCTGAAGTTGGAGATTTTGTGGATTTTAAACACAGTGGTCCAGCACCAGTCTAACAGCTTCAATGAGGAGATAAAAGATGTTTTATTTGATGTTCTCTGACCACATTGTGTAGCACAACACCTTTATCACTTTATGTTCAATAAACGGATAAAAACTAAACGTAAATGTGTCTCATTGTGTGACACACATGCTATGCTTGATTGTAATACAGCAGGATCCACCAAACCATCCCTATATTTAGTCTTTTTCAGGTCTTAAATTTCATTCAAAGTGGCATTAAAAAGGTCTTAAAAAGTCTGAAATGTGACTTGCTGAAGCCTTTAGATACCCTGTGTAGAGACATGATTAATCCATGTGGGCCGGGTCTGTCTGCAGCCACAGAGTCTGCTTCATCCATCAGTTCAGCACTAAACGACTAGAGACAAACAGGTTCAATTAGAACCTTCATGATGTTCTGCTAGAGCTGCTGTTGGACATGATGCTGATGAGTCCAGTTTGGTTTGTTCTGCACACCAGGAGCTGGATTTAAATCTGTTTCTAGATGCAGGAATCCACTTGGTGCTTGTTATTGTTTTATCTTAATTAACATAAAAAGTGCTGCAGGATCAACAAGTGTTCGTGGCTGCATCTTCATAAGAAGACCATCAGAAAGTGAAGCTCAGACACACTGACTGATTTGCTTCAGGGTTTATTTCTGTTTGTTTTGATCATTCTGGTTTCCACCTCCACCAGGAGGGTCAGCCACAAAAGCTCATTACTAAAGAGACTGGCTGTTCAGAGTGCTGTTTGAAGGCATGTTAATGGGAAGTTGAGTGGAAGGAAAAAAAATTTGATAGATGAAAGATGTTTGAGCCAAGAATGCAGACCAGCTGAATGTTTCCATTAAAGCAAACTAGGGTAAGAAACCTCAGCAGGATCTGTCCACCTGACGGGTCCATCTATAATGATCTCAGGTGGACCCACCCACCATGACCATTCATCCTGTCCTCTACTTCTTCAGGTGACCGTGCTGTACTTTGCTAAGAGCGCTGAACTGACTGGACTGAAAGAGGAGGAGCTTGTTGCTGTACCGACACCCATCAGCAGTCGGGACCTCTGGGCTCTGTTGCTACGGAAACAGCCCAGGTACCAGCCGCCTAGACAGAAGGTGACCGGTCAACATGTGACAGCGGTAACACGTATGTCGTTGGTGTGGTGTTGTGCAGGCTCGTGGCACTGCAGGGTCACGTGGTCCTGGCGGTGAGCCAGCAGTACGTTGCCATTGGCGACCATCAGGTGACTCTGGCGGACGGAGACGAGGTGGCTGTGGTGCCGCCGCTCAGCGGAGGATAGAAGAAGAGCAGACGGTGAGGGATGGGTGAGATGATCTCTGACACGTCTAAACAATAACTGATCACTGATGTTTCATCACAGACATGTCCGAGGAGCCCAGGGACGTCTTCAGACTGAGCTGTGATTGGCTGTCTGTACAGGAAGTGGTGGACTCTGTCAGCAGCTCCTCCTGTGGAGCCGTCTCCTTGTTTATAGGTTTGGTTTTGGATCATTTATGCTCTTCATCCTGCCTGTTGTTTTATGTGCTCAGCAGGTCAGACCCGCAGCTAGATGTGCAGGACATCAGGAGAGCATGAGGGCAACAGGAACTGAGCAGCTTTACAGAGTTCCCTTGTTGATAATCTGCCTAGAACATCAACCAAGAGCATGCACATTTTTTAGTTTAATAACAGGGTTTCACATTTAAAATGTCAAAATTCAGATGTTTCAGCATTACATAAAAACATCGATTCTCACAATAATCACAAGGTTTTCAGATCTAATTATCTTCATGTTAAATCCTGGAAAGACACGGAGCAGCAGCCAGCCTTCTATGTGTTAAAGGGTTATTTCCCTGTTTTTCCTGGGGTCTAGACTAATATCAGCTCTGTTCCAGAGTCTGTCCTCCTTACATCTATTAAATCTGGTTCCTTAACACACAGTGTATAATCTCTGGTACTTCCTTTGTTTGCTGCCATCTAAACCAGACGCAGTTCTTGGTCCACTTGTCCAGATCCCAAAAAGGGGGCAGCAGTCTCAGCATAGACATCCAGTCTTCCAGCTCCCAAGGCGTTCCCAGGCCAGCCGAGAGACATAGTCTGTCCAGCGTGTCCTGGGCCTCCTCCTGGTGGGATGTGCCTGGAACACCTTCTGAGGGAGGTGTCCAGGGGGTGTTCAAAACGGATGCCTGCGCCACCTCAACTGACTCCTCTCAATGTGGAGGAGCAGAGGCTCTACTCAGCCTCATTACTACAGTGTCTGCTCCGATCTCCGGCTCCATTCTTCCCTCACTCGTGAACAAGACCCCGAGATACTCCGCCACTTCAGGCAGGATCTCCCCTCCAACCGGAAGAGGGCAAGCCGCCCTTTTGCAGTCGAGAACCATGGCCTCGGACTTGGAGGAGCTGATTCTCATCCCCACTGCCTTAGATCATGTTGTAGGTCTTGGCTGAAGGGAACCATTAGAACCACATCGTCTGGAGAAAGCAGAGATAAAATCCACTGGTTCCCAAACCAGACCCCCTCCGGTCCCTGGCTCCGCCTAGAAATCCTGTTCATGAAAGTCATGAACGAGGATCGGTGACAAAGGGCAGCCCTGCTAGAGTCCAACATGCACTGGGAACAGGTCCGACTTAGTGCCGGCGATGCGGACCAAAGTCCTGCTCCGCTCGTACAGGGACCGGATGGCCCCTAATAAAGGGCCCCTGATTCCGTACTCCTGGAGCCCCCCCCCCACCAGGGCACCACAAAGATACTGTCGAATGCCTTCTCCAGGTCCACAATGCACATGTGGACCGGTTGGGCAAACTCTCATGAACCCTTGAGTCCCTTTTTAGAGGGTATAGAGCTGGTCCAGTGTTCCACAGGCAGGACAAAAACCACACTGCTTCTCCTGAAGCCGAGGTTCGACTATCGGCTGGATTCTCCTCTCCTTCCCCCTCCTGAGGCGCCGGATGGTTTGCCAGAATGGTTTTGAGGCCGACCGATAGTCCTTCTCCATGGCGTCACAGAACTCCCAGGATCGAGTTTTTGCCTCTGTACCTGCCCGGGCCTTGGTGTGCTTGGCCTCACAATACCTCTCAGCTGCCTCAGGCCATCTGATCCTCTTTGCACTGGTCCCTCATGGTTCCCCCTGCGGGTGATGGGGCCACTGAGGGATGGCCTCACGTCTCTCGCTCGGGATTGGCCCGGTTGGGGCATTCATCTCCAGACAACATGGTTTCTAGGGTCATCCGAGCACTCAAACCCTTCCACCACGTTAAGTTGGTGGTTCAATTTATAAAACATAAATTGATGTAGAACATCACATTTTATCATTTAGAAAATAAAGTGTGGAAAATTATCCATAGTTTATTTTCCATATTTATCCAGACCCAGAAAATGATGAAGTTTGTGTCACTAGTGGTCTTTATTTCACCGTATATCTAGAAAGGAAATGGGCAAAGAGAGGACAAGGGAAGACATACAGCAAAGTCGAATCGAACCCCATAACCCCCAGGAGTCATGACCTCTGTATTTAGTGCGCTACATCTGCACCACGTGCTGCCCCATGATGAAGCACATTTCATGCGTTACCAGACGGATTAAAACGCTGAGAAATGGATATGATCTCTCTACCAAAGAACCTGCAAAACACGTTTCATGTGTTCTGGTCCAAAAACACATAAAAACAATCAGAATCAACAGAAAACAGAGTTGGATGAGCCAGAAAAGCCTGACTGGTGTTTTAATTCCTCAGCTATAACTAGAACACAGAACAAGTGAACGCTTCCTGATCATAGAAATAAAATATAATTAGTAGAAGCAACAGACGGACAAATTTAAGACCCAACTCAATGACATTTATTAGCTGAGGTGGAAGTTCTGAACAGAAATCCTGATGTATGGATGGATGGGACCCAATTACTGATGCTAAAAAACCTGGTTTGAGATTTTTACCATAAGTCTAATATCTTGTTGACCCCTCTGGAACAATGTGATGATGCGATGGGAGGTGAAATCTCTTCTGATGTCATCAGCCTCCATGTTTCCTGATGTCCTGCAGCTCTGATTGCATCACGTGATCACTGGACCCACTGAGGTCACGTTACTGACGGCATGCTGAATCACACGTGTGTGCGGAGCCAGGATTACTGTAGGCTCAGAGTCACAAGCCAAGCAGGGTTCTGATCAGGTGACTCTGCTGCAGAGAAAATACCTTCTTTCATCTTTGTGAAGAAGAAAGTTTCAGGAAGGTTTTTAACTCAAATGAGTTTTTCTTCCTGTTTGGAAAAAAACATGCAAAGCAGAACAACCAGCAGCACACAGAGCTGCAGATCTGGCAGACAGGTGGCTCAGATGTTAGTTGGAGCAGCTCTGACCCGGTCCAGAAAGTTTAACCAAACCCAGACTGAACTCTCCTTTAAAAACAAACCTGTGTCCACTTGTCCATTAGGGGGCGATGTTTAAGGCTCTGTGAAGACATGTTTTCTCTGATGTCTCCAGGTACAACTCGAGAAGACCAGGTGGACGGCAGGAAGGTGATTGGTCTGGAGTATGAGGCGTATGAGCCCATGGCCCAATCAGAGTTCTCCAAGCTGTGTGGGAACATGAGAGCACGTTGGCCCAGTCTGCTCCACATCTGCATCCACCACCGCCTGGGGTGAGGCCGCAGCTCCGCCCACTGTGATGTCATTGTTACAAGTGAAGGAAGTCACCTTTTAACTTCTTCCGTCAGGTGGGTGAAGGTTGGCGAGGCCAGCATTGTCATGGCAATTTCATCTCCGCACCGCCATGACGGTCAGCAGGCCGTCCAGTACTGCGTCAGCCAGCTGAAGGCTCACGTCCCCATCTGGAAGAAGGTAGGAACCAGGCGAGTCGATTACTGATCCACAATGATTGATTATAGTGCTGAATGGTTCTGATCCACAGGAAGTGTATGACACCCAGGTGGCAAGCTGGAAGGAGAACGCCGAGTGTTGGTGGTCAGAGAGGAGCTGCTCAGAGTCTGAAATGAAAGAAAACTGAGATGTTGAGTTTTTCTGGTTGTTTGTCCAGGTTGAAAACCCTGAACCCTCCTGAAGCTGGGAATTAAATCTGAAACAAACTGTGATTGGGCTCATTGTGAGTTTTATTAATCTTTATTAAAGTTATTCTTGATCAGGAAGGTTTTATCTATCAGGTATATAGAGCATATTTCATCATCTTTAAAGCGTTTCCTTTTCACTTGTTTTCAGGCTGATAGAGAAATATATAAAACAATAAAATGAAGGAAGCCAACACTCCAGCCTCAGTGCATAACTCTGTTCACATGCTCCAAGAATCTGTTACCACAACAGGAAGGTGTGCCGTGGTTGTATAAATCATCGCAGCAGTGAATGGAAACAGCTGAAAATCTCGGTTTCCTCGTCTCTACAGCACCTGTAACTCTTAAGGGTCTAACAGTAATGTAGCTGTCAGAATGTCCGCCACACCACAAAAAGCCACGTCTGGTCTGGCTCATTTCTGGCTAATGCTACACAAAAATAAAAATTTTAATGAAAGCAGGCAGCAGCTGCAGTCAAACACTATCCCTCATTTGGCCCAGACACTGAGGAAAAGTGAGTTGCTGCTGCATCCAACCATTGTGATAAACACACACAGAGAATGTTTGGTCAGCAGATGTTTTGCGCGAGCTCCTGCAGGTTCTGTTTCATTTCCAAAACTGGAGGACCGACAAATTATTTTTTTAAAGATGTTTTTTGCGGCACTAGTGGCCTTTATTTTTCCAGTGTTATTTGACAGTAGATAGACAGGAAATGGGAATGAAGAGAGAGGGGAAGACATGCCGCAAATGTCTGGGACTCGAACCCGTGACATCCGTGTCGAGGACCAAGGCCTCCACACCCTACACCACCAACAATATTTACCGACACTTTGCTGCAGACCCACATGTTGTGCTGCTGCAGGTTCTTAGTGTGTCCCTCTGCAGACGTCTGTGAAGATGTTCCACAGGATGGGTCCAGATCAGGAAGTTCTGAATGGGTGCAGCGAGTCACTGACTCCCTGCCAGCAGCACATTCCTGAGCTCAGATTGCAGCACAGACTTCCTGTCCATGTAATTGGTTGGAAACAGTTTCAGGTGTTGAAACACCTGTTACCTGTCTGAGCTCCATTCACTCCGTGACTCACCTGCTGACGCAGTGTTTCCATGCTGCCTTCAGGGACATCAGGTAAGATAAGAACTTTATTGATCCCACAGGAGATTGTTGTGCTAAGGTCTCAATACAAATGAAAATACATAAGGAATCGCTTGATATAAAATAATATAACATAAAAATACTACAGCATGAATAGCAAATGTAAAACACAGCAGATAAAGTGAGGAAAGAAACTTAAAATGTTTATTGTAATACACAATTGTTATCATCTATATGGAGATGGAGGAGCTGAAACGTCGCCTGTTCATACCATCTGTTTCCATGCTGCCTGTAGAGGCTCCAGATATTTGTCTAATGAAAAGTATGTTGAATATGTATCCATGTCCAGAGTTGACCTTGCAGGGCGGGTTTATTCCTTCAGCGGAGCCCAAATATGTATGTGTGTGTGCATATATATGTAATAATAATTAAGACTTCATTAATCTCAAATTATCCTCTGCATTTAACCAATACCTTAGGGAGGGGTAAGCTGCCTTTGTGCGGCACATTCAGGGGTTAAAGGTCTTGCTCAGGGACTCAGAGTGGCAGGCTGTGGGATTTGAACCAGGGTACTTGTGGCCTCTCTACATGCCCTGCTCTCTAACCACTAGGCCCCCACTGTGTGTGTATGTATGGAGGTGTCGTTTTCTACTAAACTAAACCACATTATTCGGGTATGAGTCAAACCAAACAGCTCAGAAACAAAGGATGCTTTTATTTTTTAAATGCGGGCATTTATTTTGAAAGAATACGGAAACGCACTCTCCTTTCGGTAACTTCCGCCGTCTCTTCCCCCTTCCCCAGCCGGTCAGCTGACCATCGGTCGGTCTCCTGACTGTCAAACAAGTGAAACCATCTGTGAGACCTGGACCCACAACTTACTGGACTTGGACTTGCAGAACTTCTAGGACCCTCGGGCACCCAAACCACGAGTCCCGGCTGGTGAAGCTCCGAACCTCGGACTGGTTCCTGTTTCGGGAAGGAGGCCTTATATCCGGCCTGACCACCCCGCCTCTTGTTACTGTTGTTTCCGCTGTGAGGCCGGTCAGCTGGTCCCTGTCCGACCGGATCTTGTGCGACCCGAGGCGGCCTGTCCAGCGCTGCGTCGCCCCGGAGCAGCATGGCCCCTCTGGATGTGGCCCTGCAGGGCTTCTCGGTGTTCGGTTTGGTTCTGTTCGTGGTGCTGTGGCTCATGCACTTCATGTCCATCATCTATGTGTGAGTGACCGCTCAGCTAACGGCTAATAACAGCTGCGGATGAATGAAATGATCAGGTTGCTGCTGAGTGTTTAGCACCTAACCCGGGTCAGCCCGTTTCTGGCTCCGGGATGAGCGGTTCACTGCGGGGCGGCATCCCGATGCTTGTTAGCCTTGGCTAGGATCTGCTGCTCATATCAGCTGCAGGGACACAGCCCAGATAATCGGACTTTAATCGCTACTAGGAGGTGTTTATACTGGGGTTAAATCAGTTTATTCCGGTTTAATCTGAGCCGCTGCGGTTTGTAGTTTTAGCTTTCTTCTTGGCTCCCGACGAATCTCATTTTAAAAAACAGATTTTTAGTTTGAATTCCTCCGGAGACGTCGGTTTAGGTTCCTAATGAAGAATTAATAATCCGGTTGAAAGTTAACCAGGTCAAGCTTTAATACGGCACCAATCAAACTCAGATATTACGTCATTATTCTGGAGCTGGTTTGATGCTGATTGTAAAAGACTGCAGAGGTGGAGGTCAGACCAGAAGCAGCGTCATGGAAACTGATGATTCGCTGATGCTGAAGGAGCGGTTTCTCCTGTTGGTCCTCATCAGGTTCTGAGGTTGGATCTGGAGATGATCCAAACCTGTGGAGTAAGAACGCTGTCAAAAACAACGTGTATATAAAGATGGAAATGTGTGCATATTAGTCAATAGTTGTGCATAAGTAAAATCTAAAAGAGGTTTTGTATATTTTCTCTATAAGAATACAAAATAAAATGTTACAGCTTCAAGAAATTACAAACACAAAGTTCAAGTTCACAGTTGTTATTCTTTATGAATACAATATGCTATAAGAGTTTGTGAATACGATTTATTTTCTATGAAAATACGAATTTACATCAGAGACTTGGTGTCACGTGATCTCAGGCTGGTTAGTGGAGCACAGAGTTAGTCGATTCGTGTTGCGCATGCGCCGTCACACTCCTCACCACCAGTAAACGTAGCGCTGGAATCTGAGATAATTCAGTCTAAAAGGAATATTAGGAGCAGAGGGGAGATAGGGAGGAAATCAAGAGTTTTATAAAGAAAGCACTGATCTTATTTTTATGAAATAAAAAACTAAAACATAGAATATAGTGGGTGGAGTTATACGATGTACAGTAGGTGGCGGTATGCACCTCTGAATTTGTTGCGAACCACCAGCAGAAGAAGAAGCAGCACTAGCACTAAGATGACGGACCAAGAGCATATATTAACGACATTAAGACATGTACAAACTTTTTAACATTACCTGGCTTTGTACCGTAGTTTCTTGGTCCATCATCTTAGTGCTAGTGCTGCTTCTTCTTCTTCTTCTTCTGCTGGTGGTTCGCAACAAATTCAGAGGTGCATACCGCCACCTACTGTACATCGTATAACTCCACCCACTTTATTCTATGTTTTAGTTTTTTATTTCATAAAAATAAGATCAGTGCTTTCTTTATAAAACTCTTGATTTCCTCCCTATCTCCCCTCTGCTCCTAATATTCCTTTTAGACTGAATTATCTCAGATTCCAGCGCTACGTTTACTGGTGGTGAGGAGTGTGACGGCGCATGCGCAACACGAATCGACTAACTCTGTGCTCCACTAACCAGCCTGAGATCACGTGACACCAAGTCTCTGATGTAAATTCGTATTCTCATAGAAAATAAATCGTATTCACAAACTCTTATAGCATATTGTATTCATAAAGAATAACAACTGTAAACTTGAACTTTGTGTTTGTAATTTCTTGAAGCTGTAACATTTTATTTTCTATTCTTATAGAGAAAATATACAAAACCTCTTTTAGATTTTACTGATGCACAACTATTGACTAATATGCACACATTTCCATCTTTATATACACGTTGTTTTTGACAGCGTTCTTACTCCATACAATCTGCCAGGAAGTGTTAAGATCATAGGAGTCCTGGTCCACGGGATCCTTCTCCTTATTTTAGATGCTTCCAGTTCTGACACATCTGGTCGATCCGAGCAGATGAGCTCATCAGCTTCTGCAGAAATTTGGTCATTCAGATCTATCATGTTGGACGGAAGGAAGACCTCAGAAACAAAGAAACGAAGTAGTTTTACATCTACAGACAGCTGGAGGAGGCTGAAACTCCACAATTCCCATGATGCCCTGCTGCTTATTTAACCTGCACAGTTTCCTTTTCCACTGAACTTCCAGGTTTGTCCTGGATTGAATTGCTCTTTAGGAGCTTTAAGAGGATTATGAATCGAGTCTCAGATCTGTGGGAGTCTCCTGGCTCTGCTGCAGGATATAAAACATTCCTGGGAATGTCTCCTTTCCAGAACATAATGAAGAAGTGACCACATCCTTCGGTTTGAATGTTGGGATTTTAAGGAATGAAATCATGAAAAATGTGTTGGTGTGTTTCTGAGTGTAGGAACACTTGTCTCCAGTGATACCTGCCTTAGGTCATCTCAGGGAGAACATCTCCGTGGAATGGTGTGGAGGAGGTTTTCAATCACGCAGTCACATGATGCCCAGCGGCGGAGATGTTGGTCCAAATTCAAGGAAACGTCCTGTTTTTACGCTGAGATGAAGGAATGGATCCGAGATCTGATTTATAATGCAGCTCGTTAGAGTTGAAGAATATTTAATAAGTTTTAGGATAATATGACCATCAGAAAGAGGAAGTTGGACCTTCTTTTCTTTACGTCTTAATAAAAGATGTTGAGGTAGATCCAAACATAGTAGAACCTGCTGGATATCAAACGCTCTAAACAATCAGGCGCAAATAAAATAAAATGCTACGATGAGCTGGACACCGAGGATCACTGTGACATCACTGCTGTCTGACTGCAGGAGTCCTGATGGAGATCAGGAAGTTCCAGTTTATCCCGATAACTGGGACACGGTCACCTCACCCTGTCCACCAGTGATTTAAAATACAACCAAATGCAAAGATCTGCACTTTATTAACGCAGTAGTTGTGGTGTGGACTCTGCTGGGTTGTCTTTAGGATTCCCAGTATAAAATAGAAATCTAATTATTCATAATTGATCTGTTTTCAAACACAAAGTCTGAGTGTGCAGGATGAGAAATATGACCTGAACACCTCGCCACCCGGTAACTCTGTTTCAGCCATAGAGAGCCTGGATGCATCCTGCTGAGCCCACGTTTCAGTCCAACCTCTGCTGGTGTCAGGGAGGTAATGTTGATGTTCTGATGGACCTACATATTCCTCCTGGCCACATATATAACTGGCAGACAGAGTTGGACCTGAGGTACGGAACATGACTGCAGCGTGACCTCCACAGTCAGAGGTGGTCTGCTGCACATTAACACACACGGCTGATCAGTCTAACACGTCTAAATGATCAGAGGAACATGGCTCATCATGCACGGTGGATGTTCTGCTGTAGTTCACAGTGGATCAGATCTTAGACCACTGCTGCCCTTCAGAACTACTGCTGCCCTTCAGAACCTGGACAGGGAACCAGACACTTTAGCTGCCATATCAGTTTTAAAAATGAAGCCAGCCAATGAGTGTAACCCAGCATGGCCGATACACACACACACACACACACACTCCAGCTCTTCACCTGACGTCTAACCAGCCTCAGGAATGTACCAGATCTCAGTCTCCTGGAGCTCAGAGCAGAATAATATGACCATCCTGAACATCCTGTCGTCTGTTTGGCTTCCATCTCTGACTCTCAGCCAATGTGGACCACTCATCTGAAAACTCCTTAAGACCAGATACTTTTAAAGGTTAGCTGCTGACTTATTGCTGACCTCTGACCTCTGTGTTCCAGGCGTCTCCACCTCCATAAGAAGAAGTCTGAGGTGAAGCAGCCGTTTGCTCAGGTTCTTGGAGTTTCTTTGCTGAAGCCGCTGAAGGGCGTCGACCCCAACCTCATCTCCAACCTGGAGACCTTCTTCACGCTGGACTACCCCAAGGTGAGGAGAACTGCCCCCAGCAGCCCCCTCGAGCCTGCTGGTTCCCCCTCAGAGCTCATCCAGTATGTGAACATTGGTTGAATCTGGGGACCCGGGATTTTCACTGACTGCCTCCAAGCATCCTCACACCCTGACCAACACCTCCTTCAGAAGAAACTAACTTCAGGTTATATTCAGCTCATTGTTACAGGAACCTCCTGTTGGTGAAGTTCCTGTAACATGTAGTCAGAACCATTTCTCCTCTACCTGTCCCACTAAAGGGCAGCAGCTATGAGCTGCTCCTGGACGGAACCATCTGAGCCGGCTAACCCACAAACCAACCTGGATTCAGAACCTAGCCAGTCTTAAGTTAGAGTCCTCCTTAATGACGAGCTGATACAGCTCCTTCTATCGCTCAGGTGTGTGTCGTGTGTGTGTGTTTCAGTATGAGATCCTGCTGTGTGTCCAGGACCAGGATGACCCAGCAGTGGACGTCTGTAAGAAGCTGTTAGGAAAATATCCCAACGTGGACGCTGGACTTTTCATCGGTGAGTGAAGGACACCGTTTACTTCCTGTTTCCTGTCCGTTTCCGCCCCCAGCCTCCTGTCACCCTGCTGTTGTTCCTCTTCAGGTGGGAAGAAGGTCGGGATCAACCCAAAGATCAACAACCTGATGCCAGGATACGAAGCAGCCAAATATGGACTGGTGTGGATCTGTGACAGTGGCATCAGAGGTCAGAACCAGAACCAGTACACTCAGTGGTGCAAAGATTTCAGCATGTTGTTACCAGATAACTGATTGCAGCTCAGAACGACCACAGACCTAACAGGATGAACAGAACCAGGTCAGCATGTCTCTGATGCTAAACTCTGAAACTAATCAGTGAGCAGATTGGACTGAATCCATTTGGACCGGTTCACTGTAGACTCTGAGAGAACCTCCAGCTTCATCTCAGAAAATCTTCAAAAAGTTTGTTTATTTCTGTAATTCAGTTTTATGAGGAAGGGATTCTGGGTTTTCATTAAAACTGTCAGAAATGAACATCTGTGATGTGAATCATCCTGTGTGGAATGATTCAGTGATTCACTTGAATCACTGAATCAAATGAACAGTTGGTGATGTTCTGATTTATGGAGATAAAGCTGTAAAGAGGTGAACCAGCTTGGATTCAGAATCCCATCCAGCTGATGATCAGGAATCAGAGATGGAGAACACCGAGTCAGTTCAGTCAGCAGCAGCTGGACAGATGTCAGTTCCTCCCTGAGATCTTCCAGCATCTGACCTCAGGTCGGCTTTAATAACCTCTAACTGTCTGATAGCAGGTGTGGCTCAGGCTCCGCCCCTCAGTTATTGCTCTCCTATTAGGTTCTGACCCCGACCCTCTTCTGTCCTCCAGTGAAACCCGACACCCTGACCGACCTGACCAATCAGATGACAGAGAAGGTGGGATTGGTCCATGGGTTGCCATATGTTGCTGACCGCCAAGGCTTTGCTGCCACTTTGGAGCAGGTGAGGTCAGGGTCTGGGGTCAGCACACCCAGGGGGCGGGGCTTCTTGCTAACTGTAGACCACCTGCGTGCAGGTGTACTTTGGGACATCCCATCCTCGCTCCTACATCTCAGCCAACGTAACGGGGATCAAGTGTGTGACAGGAATGTCGTGCCTGATGAGGAAAGATGTGTTGGACCAGGCGGGGGGGCTGGTGGCCTTCGCTCAGTACATCGCTGAGGACTACTTCATGGCCAAGGCCATCGCCGACAGGTTAGAACTTAATCACGCTGCAGAGACCTTCCTCAGTGATGGTTGATGTGATGACACGTCTCCCGTTTCCTCCTCAGAGGATGGAAGTTCTCCATGGCAACACAGGTGGCGCTGCAGAACTCTGGCTCCTACTCCATCGGACAGTTTCAGTCCCGAATGATCAGGTGAGCTGCAGGCTGGCGCTTGTTTGGCTGCTTGTTCAGGAACAGCGTGTTAATAAAGTTTGTTTACCAGGTGGACCAAGCTGCGGATCAACATGGTTCCTGCCACCGTCCTGGAACCCGTCTCCGAGTGCTTTTTGGCTAGCCTCATCATCGGTTGGGCCGCTCATCACGTGTTCAGGTATGGCCAATCACAGAGCGGGACCATTTATACTTACTTTTATTCAAATAAAGACGTGCTTTATTTATAGTGCTCACATAAAACGCACCTCTAAAAGCATAAGGTAAATTAGAGTTGTGGCCCATATGAGCTTCCATACCGGGGGACAAAGCACCATAGTTCATTTCTCTTTTCCTCTCTGCTCGGCGCTCCAGCATCATTTAGAAAATAAAAAACTAACTTGACTACCAGGGCAACCCTGACGTTTCTCCGTGTTCTCCTTCGCCCTGCTCCTCTGCGCAGCGCAGCCCAACATCAAGAAGTGAGTAGACGTGTTCCTCCGCCATAAGTTGGAAACAGTGTAGTTCCTCTCCCACATCTGAACGCGTTTGATAATTTACTTCATGTTGGGATTTTCTTGAGGGGGCGGTCCTGTTGGCGGGGAGGAGCACCCCCCTTGGACAATGTTGTTGAAACACTGTACGTGTGTGTATGAATGTACGCGTTTCTGAATGAAAGACATTATTTTATGCCTCTGTTTAACAATTAGCTTCAACATGTTGGATTGGTGTTGATGTGTGTTTGAAAAATGTATTAAAAAAGTCAAATCACTCAAAAATGTCACGACCCCACTGCAGTACCTCCACAGGCCCACTAGGGGTCGCCACCCCGTCGTTCAAGACCTTTACATCGCACATGGCGGCTAGAGTGACCCCAAAGGTCATGTGGAGTGCACCCTTCTGTGTTTATGGATCAGGTCACATTAAATTGAGGTGCAAGAATCACAGTTCATCTATGGGCGGAGCTTCATCTGAGGTTAGTCCTGAGTAATCTAGGAATTCTGGATCTGGAGTCTTGAACCCACTTCTGCTGGAGCTAAACGCAGAACCTGAAACTTTGGTTCATGGCGTATGACTCTCAGGCATCGCATCAAATCAGAGTCCCACACCTGCTTGGTTTCTGTGTGTTTCAGGTGGGACATGATGGTCTTCTTCATGTGTCACTGCCTCGCCTGGTTCATCGCCGACTACATCCAACTTACTGGAGTTCAGGTACGTCTCAGACTTTTGATCCGAAGGGTTCTTACACAGGTTGGCGGCATCATGCTGAGGTGTCTGGATTCAGATTGAGTCAGCTGTTTTTTTGATCATGTGACCAGCTCCTGTTTTTATTTGCCGAAACGTTTTGTGTTGTTGATGTGAAGTTCTAGGAGTAAACTTTAGTTTAAAACCTGAAAACAACCAGGAAACGTGATCTGTTCTGACTGACTGATGATATCACCTGCAGGGTGGTCCTCTGAGCTTCTCCAAGCTGGACTTCGCTGTGGCCTGGTTCATCAGAGAGTCCATGGCCGTGCAGATCTTCCTGTCGGCTCTGTGGGACCCCACCATCAGCTGGAGAACGGGTCGGTACCGGTTGCGCTGTGGCGGAACCGCCGAGGAGATTTTGGATGTGTAGTTACCATGGCAACCAGCCGCTCTGCTTCCTCCTCCAGAAGAGGAAGGGCAGACAGAGACTGATTGTTTTATATGAGGCGTGTGTGTGTGTGTTTTTTAACTATTTATGTTACTGTTGGTGCTAAACATAAAATGACAGAACGGGTCAATCAGAACACGGCAGCGAAGAACAAAGAGAAAAAAGCAGAGGGAGGAGTGAGGCATCGCACTGAATAACCTGATCTCTGATCAGCTAATAAGGAACGAGCAGTACCATCTCTGACTTCTCATTGGTTCTCCTTTATTCAAGTTTTCACAACAGGAAATCAGAGCAGCAGCACTTTTACTTTGAAATCCACAGGAAATCTGATAGTCTTACCACTTGTTCACCACCAGTAATGTTACTGATGCCACCTGCTGGGCACGCTAGGGACAGCGCCACCTGCTGGGCACGCTACGAACACCGCCACCTGCTGGGAACGCTAGGGACAGCGCCACCTGCTGGGCACGCTACGAACACCGCCACCTGCTGGGTACGCTAGGGACAGCGCCACCTGCTGGGCACGCTACGAACACCGCCACCTGCTGGGCATGCTAGGGACAGCGCCACCTGCTGGGCACGCTACGAACACCGCCACCTGCTGGGCACGCTATGAACACCGCCACCTGCTGGGCATGCTAGGGACAGCGCCACCTGCTGGGCACGCTACGAACACCGCCACCTGCTGGGCACGCTACGAACACCGCCACCTGCTGGGCACGCTACGAACACCGCCACCTGCTGGGCACGCTACGAACACCGCCACCTGCTGGGCACACTACGAACACCGCCACCTGCTGGGCACACTACGAACACCGCCACCTGCTGGGCACGCTACGAACACCGCCACCTGCTGGGCACGCTACGAACACCGCCACCTGCTGGGCACGCTAGGGACAGCGCCACCTGCTGGGCACGCTACGAACACCGCCACCTGCTGGGCATGCTAGGGACAGCGCCACCTGCTGGGCACGCTACGAACACCGCCACCTGCTGGGCACGCTAGGGACAGTGCCACCTGCTGGGCACTCTAGGGACAGCGCCACCTGCTGGGCACGCTACGAACACCGCCACCTGCTGGGCACGCTAGGGACAGTGCCACCTGCTGGGCACGCTAGGGACAGCGCCACCTGCTGGGCACGCTAGGGACAGCGCCACCTGCTGGGCACGCTAGGGACAGCGCCACCTGCTGGGCACGCTAGGGACAGCGCCACCTGCTGGGCACGCTAGGGACAGCGCCACCTACTGGGCACATGAACAACAGGTGACGTTCTGGTGGATTTAATCAATCAGGAACCACGTCGCAGCTTATGGTTAAAGTCGATGTCAGCGATCAGAAACCAACAACCTGCCGGTTAATTAGTAACTAGTCGATTGAATCTAAAGGATTATAAAATAAAACCTTTTAGCTAATGACAAACATTCAGTTTCCTGCTGCCGCTTATCTCTGACCATTTGGATGGTTTTGGACCATCTGATGAGAAAAAATAAGATCCTCCGACGGTCTGATATTCATCTATAGGGTCTCATAACCCGTTGGGACTCGTTGGTGCCAACTGTCCCGCTCCATTTGAGATTCAAGTCTGGGATAAAGATTTTTTTTTTTAGCTTTACGTTAGAAATAAAAATGGCTACGATCTGGATGGACTTCAGCCAATCAGACGCAGAGATCCTCGTGGTTAAAGGTATAATGTAAAAGCTGAACAAAGATGCACTTTGATAGAAAACAAAGATTTTTCTTTCAGTTTGTTGTTACAGAAACGTCCGCTGTGACGTTTATTTTAACCGACCCAACTTTGAACTGAGAACAAACTGTGAGTGAACTGGTGGCACTGATTATTAGTTACGGTTTTAGATGATCTCATTAAAGGTCGGCCTTAAGTCCCAGTACACAAAAACCCAAAAAACAATCAGAAACTTAACAAGACATCACACTCTGCTCCTAATGAGTTAAACCGAGTCGACCAATCAGAGGCCAGCATCACTGTAATGAAATGATCTTTTATTCTGATGGTCAAAACATTTCAACAGAAAAACCGGACCAAAAGAAGAAGAGGTGAGACATTTCAGAGCAGCCTGAGTCATTCATGCTGTGTGTGTGTGTGTTTGGATGGGAGTGTGTGTGTTGAGCCTCGCGGGTTTGGTGATGACATCATCAGCTGTCGGATGAACCCCGTCTAAAAATGTTTCTTTTTTTGTATATATCATTTTTTATTGTTATAAACGCCTGCTGTAAATGGACCAATCACAGACGAGGACGTTAAATCATTATCCAGTCAGCCCTTGCCCTGTGATTGGCTGATGGATGAGGCTGTGGGTGGAGCTTGGACAGACAGATGGCTGCCATTGGTTGTAAAGTTTATTTATTTATTCATGCTCCAACTTCCTGTCACACCTTCAGAATAAATAAAGATTCAACAAACTTTGTGTTGGAGTCAAACACAGACCCCTCCCCCGCCCCCATCATGCAACAAAGCCCCGCCCACAACCACGTCACATACATCCACGTTCAGAAACATGGAGAGTTTCAAAATAAAAGATCAGCAGATTTATTAAGAAACATTAAATGTTACTGAGCAGCTTCATGATGATGAAATTAATCTGATTAGAACCAATTTAAATGAAATATTTACAGATAAAAACATTCAGGACCACACAAAACTATCCAGATTTCACATTTAGGTTTTTAATTAATAGTTTTCATTTCTTTAATTGTTAATTCCTGTAAAGATTAGTTTTATTTTTATTGAAATATTTTTATCCATGACTTCTAAAATGTTTGTGAACTTGATTCAGAACCAGGTTCTGATGAATGAAAGGATTTCTTCTCAAACATCACGGCGAGTCACATTCAGGTCTAATGAAACATTATTTAAGGCTTAAAGGGTTTCAAATGTTTAAACAGGAAAATAAAATGCATAAAAAGAAACCTCCAGCAATAAGTGTAAGAAGAATTTTAAATCTTTTTTTAATTGGTTCTAGAGTTATTTCTCTGTTTATTTCCTGATTTATTTGAAGTTAAAATCATTTTGTTCTGTATCTAATCTGCCTTTAGAGCAGAAATGACCTGCAGGTTCCAGTTTATGTCAGCAGGGGGCAGGCTTCAGTCAGATTTCACCTTCTGTTGGACTGAAAAGCCAGTTCAGAACCAGGCAAAGATGTCATAATACAGGAGGTCTAACCCGGAATGTTTGATCATCAGAAAAGTGTTAATAGCTCCTCATTATTAATATTAGTGACTTTCAGGTTAATGTGAAATAACTTATTGGTCCTTTTCTGGACCTCATTAGGGTTTACCAGTTTGGACAGGCTGAGGCGCTGCAGTTAAATGCTCAGAAACATGATGGCAGCAGGTCCGACAGTTCCCTCCTTTATACAAGACTGCCCTGACTGATCCGAGTCCGGTCAGTTCAGTGGACCCCGAGTCTCAGGAGGGACGGTGTTCAGTCTCAGATCACCTCTGAATGTAAATCTGTTCTGAGAGCATTCACATCTGGATTCAATGCAGCCCATGCTGCAGTTCTGTGCTCAGTACCACTGAGATCTGGCAACGGTTCATCTCTGTTTGTTTTAAAGCACAGAACCACAAACAGAACCCTTTTCTTCTATGTGCCACACAACTGTCAGGAGGCAGCATTTGTCATTATTGACCACAACTCTGCAAAAACTGGAGTGAACTATGAGCGAAACAAACGCACCCCAGGGAGGGTGGTGATGTCACAGTCAAACACCAGGACCTTTGAGAAGAACCAGCGAGAGTCAGCCTAACCCAAATAATTATTGTTTTTCTGAATCTGGTTCCCCTGCACGGCCTTGAGGGCTGGTTATCTTCAACTTCTCCTGGTAGTTATGTAACCATGACGCTCTGCTCCCTCTGCTCCCTCCCTTCCCTGAGGACATCTGTGGACCTGCTCAGAACTTTGTGGCCGGTTGATGAACCTTTCATCGTACCATCAAGGACAATGGCCTCTGTGACAGTGCTTCATGGACTCACTTGCACACACACACATGCTCCAGATAAACATTTGCACCCCTCACACCACCTTCACCGTTCCCAGCATGATGTTGTTTTATCAACTTGTTGCTTCTTTGTTCTGAGGTTTTTTACAATCTCAAACTGTATCCTGCTAAGGATAAAGTGTGAAATATGATTTATTTCCTCTACTTACCTAATGTGGCCTCTTTTCTCATCTAACAAGGGCAGCGCCTGTGAGTGGGCAGCAAAGCCTCGGTGACCCGTCTCCCTTGTCTTGTGTCATGATGTATGTTTGGATGGGTTCTACTGGACTTCTAATTTCCCCTCAAGGATCAATAAAGTATCTTTGAATTGAATTGAAATGAATTGAAATGCGGCTCCTGTAGGTCAGGGGGTCAGAGGTTAATCAGATTAATCACCTGTTACTGCTCAGGTTTTAAAATGGAAACTCAACCAATCACATGTCTCTCTCTCACACACACACACTCACACACTGGTATGGCAGTTTGAGACTTGTGGGCGGCACTTCAACAGCATTACGGATCACACACTTTATACAGTATAAATACACCTGACATTAAAAAACCCTCCTAGAACAAACGTCAGGAACACACCAGGACAACAGCGCCCCCTACAGGCTGTAAAACAATCAGATAAATAAGGCAAAAAACAGTCAGTGGAGGAGACCCAAACATCAACAGCAGGAATGATAATAATAATGATGATGATGATGATGATGATGATCCAGCGGGTCAGACAGTAGCAGAATGTGACGAAGAGTTTCAGCAGGAACACAAACAGCTTCAGATTCTTCAATCAGAAAAATGAAAAACTCACACCAGTTCTGAATAAAGGCAGGTTCTGTTTTTTTCCTGATCCATTTCAAAATGTACAGCTCAGACTCACGTCAGCCACCTCGTTGGACTCCATTACCCACAATGCTCTGCTGCTGCTGCTCAGGAATGTGCTCAGGAACACCTGTAACCATAGCGATGAGCCCTGTTTGACGACCGGCGGCCTGTCCATTGGTCTGTGGTCATCAGAGCAAGCCTATCGGGAGGCCCTGCAGTCTGATTGGCCGCTGAGCTGCAGAGTGCGGGACTCAGATGGTGGACTTGGAGAAGGAGACCCGTAGGTGCTGGTTGTGGTCCAGTTGGTGGTCATGCAGCCCAATCAGAGCCTCAATGGCCTCTTCCACTGATGCCAACTGCAGCAGAGCCATTTTCCTGTCCTTCCTGTGGGATTGGAGGAAATGACATCATCACAGCTGAATGACATGAAACAGAAACTATACCGTCTAGTCTTTGGACTGGTTCTTACTGGAAGAACTTGAAGGCTTTGACAGAGAACCCTCTGGTGGAGAAAAGGTCCTTCAGAATCTCCTCGCTGACTGACGAGCTGGGAGACAAGGACAAAGGGAAGGACACACAATGAGGACGAGCGAGACATCGAAGAAGAGGACCAGGAAGTGGGCGGAGCCTTACGGGATGTTGGAAAGGTGCAGCGTTGCTGACGGGGGAAAGATGTTGTTAAAGTTCTTCGAGCCGGGTTTTTTAAACCGATGGAGGGCAGAGCCTGAGAAGTCCTGAGTCAGCGTCTGCTCTTCCTGCCCCGCCCCCCCGCGAGGCAGCTGCACCACCGGGTGTTTGGACAGCGTCACCCGGATCACGTTTCCATGGAGACGCTGACCATTCAGGTGACTCATCGCTGCAAAGACAAGAACATCACAAATCATTTTCAGGTCACATCAACTAGATTTCTGTCTTTAGTTTTTGGGACAAAACAAGACAAAAATAGTTTGAAATTACAAAATTTGAAGAAAAAAAAGAATTTAACAAAATTAAAATGAGAAGTTTTATTAAAAAATATCTCAACAAGAACATCACATTTTCAATATATATAAACAAAATTTAGAATTTGGAAAAAAATGAAAAATCTCATAAAACTAAAAAAAGTATCTTAAATGTTTGAAAAAGAAAAACAATTAAAATAAATCATTTAAAATCATTTCTTGGACTCTTATAATTAGCTGCTGCAACAAAATAAATTTTTGTAAAACTACGATGGTGAAAAAGAGTTTCCCTTCCATTTCTTGCATGTTTGTTTCAGATCAAATGAATAAATATTAGGTAAAGAAAACACCAGTAAACCCAAAATGCAGTTTTTCAGTGAAGGTTTTTTTTATTGAGCGAGAAAAACCTTCATGACCCAGTGTGAAAAAGTGATCACCCCCTGCTAAAACACAACTGTGGTTTATCACACCTGAGTTCACTTTCTATAGCCACACCTGTTCTCAATCAAGAAATCACTTAAATTGGACCTGCCTGACAATGTGAAGTAGACAACTCATCCAAGAGGTCACAGAAGACCCCACAACAACCTACAAAGAATTGCAGGCCTCACTTGCCTCCCTTAAGGTCAGAGGTCATGTCTCCACCATAAGAAAGAGACTGGGCAAAAATGGCCTGCATGGCAGAGTTACAAGACCAAAACCACTGCTGAGCAGAAAGAACATTAAGGCTCGTCTCAATTTTTCCCCAAAACATCCTGATGATCCCCGAGACCTCTGCAAAAATCCTCTGTGGACTGATGAGACAAAAGATTAACCTTTCAGAAGGTGTGTGTCCCGTTAGATCTGCCTTAAAAATAACTCAGCGTTTCAGAAATAGAACATCATACAAACAGTAAAATATGGAGGTGGTAGTGTGATGGTCTGGGGCTGTTTTGCTGCATCAGGACCTGGAAGACTTGTGATAAATGGAACCATGAAAGCAGAAGGTCTGACCATTTGGTCGTGACCTCAAGCTGAAACAAACTTTGGTTCTGCAGCAGGAAAATGATCCAAACACACCAGTAAATCCACCTCTGAATGGTTGAAGAACAAAATAAAGACTTTGGAGAGGCCTAGTCAATGTCCTTACCTGAATCCTATTGAGACCTAGCTCATGCTAGAAAACAATTCTGTAAACCAGAGCGGGCCAAAATTCCTCCACAGTGCTGGAAAAGACTCACTGCAAGTTATCGCAAACGCTTGGTTGCAGTTGTTGCTGCTAAGGGCCCAACCGCTCACCAGGGTCAGGGGTCAATCACCTTTTCACACAGGGCCATGTAGGTTTGGATGTTTCTCTCCCTTAATAATAAAACCTTCATTGAAAAACTGCATTTTGGGTTTACTGGTGTTATCTTTGACCAATATTTACATTAGTTTGATCTGAAACACTTCATCGTGACAAACATGCAAAAATCAAGCAATCAGGAGGGAGGCAAACATTTTTTCACCACAGTAAAAAAAAAAGATTATTAAAGATTTCAAGAAAATACCTATTTTCTCAGATGTTGCAACAAAAAGGCATCAAAGTCTAACAAAGGCGAAACATGCAAAACCCTCGTAATTTAAATTTAAAAAATTTCATTTTTTAAAAAGTTGATAGAAATAAATAAAAACTGCTG
This sequence comes from Girardinichthys multiradiatus, assembly GCF_021462225.1. NCBI lineage: Eukaryota > Metazoa > Chordata > Actinopteri > Cyprinodontiformes > Goodeidae > Girardinichthys > Girardinichthys multiradiatus. The sequence goes on along the minus strand of NC_061801.1, from coordinate 42,450,110 downwards.
TTTCTGACCCAGCTGGGCCTGCGTGGCATCGCTCATCTGAACGAGAGCGTTTTCCTTCTTGTTGAACAGGATCTTCACTCTCTGAACGTCCCCATAAACACCTGAAAATACACACAGACCACAGGTAAAACTCCCCCTGCTGGACACACAGGGAATAGCCTGAGGGATTTCTCACCAAAGAGGATGAAGAGGCAGTGAGGAGAAACTCTCTGTGGAGAAAAACACAGTTAGAAAAAAGCTGTGTTCCCATTGGTCAGCTGCTATATCACTATGTGACCTCTCACCTCTGGGTCCAGGTTGGACACCAGCAGCACCGAATAAACTGCAGGGGGCGCCATCTGCAGCGACACACGAGGAGGGGACACGAGCGAGCCAGGGACAGCCGCCACGGGGAGACCTGAGGACAGAAAAAGTTTGTTTACAGCGAGACAGACAGACAAGTCAAACTGAAACCCGATGGTCTTTGTGGCGCCCTCTGGTGGAGCAATGTGCTCTGTTTGATCACAGTAATAATTACAAATATCACAGAAAAATAAAGCCAATAAATACATTTCCTAAAGATTATATTTAAACATTTCAACAATTAAAGTTATACCACCAACAAAAATAAAAAGCGAAAAACGACTAAATTTGATTTGGAAAAAATATTCATGTTAGACATTAATAAAAAGATCAAACAAAAACTTGAAAAATTCATTCAATTCTTTAAAATACGAAATGTTTTACAAATGAAATCAAATTAAATTATTTTTACAAATCTACAGAACTTTGAAATTTAGAACATTTAAAAGATATTAAAAATGATTAATTTCCTTTAAAATAAATTAGAAATGTAAAAACAATGTAACTGAACTGTAGGAAATAAATAAAAAGCTAAACAACTTCTGTTCATCACTGCAAGGAAAGACAATTAAATTGTAAATGATTAAAAACATCATACAGAATGTGGTGTGCAGTGACACCTAGTGGCCCAAGTGACAAACTGCAGAAAAAGCCTGCTTCAGCATGATGTCATTGTTATGATACATCTGATTGTAGGTGCTTGATTGTGACTGATGGAAGGACTATTCTCATTTAACTCCGCCCACCTGCAGGTCATGTGACTCACCTGCGTGTTGATGGAATGTGGGTGGGAACGCTGCTCCATATGGTGGCAGAGCTACACCTGAAACATACACAGGTGGTCAATAAGCCCCGCCCACAGACAGTAAGAGTTACAGAGGACACCTGGTGGTCTGTCTGTGAACTACAGCGGTGTCAGTGTTTTTTCACCAGCATTGCAGGTAATCTGCTCCACCCACCGAAGGCGGTGGCAGCCGGCTCCAGTTCTCCGGTGGGCAGGTCGGCTCTGGTGAAGTCGCGGCTCTTGTCGTTGTTGTACTTGACGTTGAGCGCGCTCAGTTTGGAGAAATCAATCCTGAGTGTGCAGCAGCCGTTGTAGATGTTCTGACCATCAAGAGACTAAAACATACCACCATCTGATTGGTCCACAGTGCCAACGACAGGTCAGTCACACAACATGCTTGTGTGTGTCTGTGCATGTGACTCACAGCCTTGGCGTGCTGAGCGTGCACGGCATCGCTGAACTGCAGCAGAGCCTGAAACTGATTGTTCCTGGTGAAGGTGATGATCTTCAGCACGGAGCCAAACTTACTGAAGATCTGATGGAAAACAACACAAACTCTGCTGGAAACAGCTACAGGAACAAAGACACAGCATTGACATGAGAGCATGCAGGTTCCTGTCTGTCACATGACCGGCTGTCCAGCAGGATAACGGCTCATCTGTGGCGGTTCTAGGTTCTAGTCTGGTTTCTAGAAACTTGAAGTCTATAAAGTTTGTTGCAGCAGATGCCATCTGCTGGGTTTCCATACACAGAAACTCTTTAATAAACTGAACTTGACGTTTGTTTGATGACGGATGATTTTTGTTTCATCTATAAAGTGCATTGAGACGACTTGCTGCGGAGCAGTGCCACGTAAGTGAACTAAATTAATCCCACAGAAAAGAACGAGGAGGACAACCAGAACAGGAAGAAGAGATGAAGGAACATTTCCCAGAGTCAAACATCATAAACCAGAGCTGTTCATCTCTGACCTGCTGAAGGACCTCCAGAGTCACTGGGTAAAACAGGTTCTCCACGATGATCCTCAGAACCGCGCAGGGAGCTGCAACTAAGCCCTGCCCATCTCCTGATGCCATGTTCCCAGAATGCACTGCTGCTCCACTGATGGCCTGCAGCGCCACCTGAGTCCTCTGTTGATAAAGAAACAGATGGTTTACTTGCCGAGGCTCCGCCCACTATACTGTCTGACAGTTTTGCTGTCAGAAAATGGGCGGGGTCTGAGCTGCTTCTTCTCACCTGATTGGTCAGATTGTTGGTTTTCAGCTCTCTGTGGTTGGAGTACTGAATGAAGACTGGCTGGTTCCTGATGGTGGGCGGGGCTGAGGCGTAGTAATTCACCATGGTAACGGCTGCTTCTTCTGATGACATCTCTAAAAACGCCTGAAAATGAAACAACAACATCATGTTCTACAGGTCCAAAACAAGAGAAAATCTATTAAATGTCAAAATGACTTCCATCGTAGTATTTATATGTAATTACTTTAATATTTGTTGTTTTATAGAAAACATAAAAATGCTGCATGTTTATGTATTTTATCCTTGTTACTCTGATACCCCTAAATATAATCCCTCAGAAATCTTCCAATCAGTAACCAGAGTCCAGCTGTGAGTACCATAATCTGAGGTTCCTTAGAGAACATTAGAGAACAACCAGCACCACGAAGACCAAGGAACACAGCAGACAGGTCAGGGAGAAAGTTCTGGTTCAGTTTAAAGCAGGGTTAGGTTCTATAACAACATCCCAAGCTCTGAACATCTCCCAGAGCGCTGATCAATATATCGTCTGAACATGGAGAGAGGATGGACCACCTATCAGGACATGGAACAGATGGGACCACTTACCTGGTTTTTGGTCCTCAGTGTGATCAGTTTGGAGACTCTGCCAAAGGGAAGTGCCAGGGCGACCACTTCCTGTTCAGAGATGTCAGCAGGTAGCTGACGTAGGTGAAGGACCGGAGAAGGGATGCACTGAGCACGCTCAGAAACACACAGCCTGTCAGTGCCATCCACTGGAGAATCAAAGGTACAGGTGAGTTGAGACCTGATGGTCATAACTGTGTCCCTGAGGACAGGAATGTCTTAAAGGTGCAAAGGGACAACTCACCTGAGGACAGGGGGGCGGAGCTCATGTTCTTAGAGCGACCAACAGGTGATCTGAATTCTGACTCCTGCAGGTAAACACACATGTGAGCCAATCAGGTTACTCGTTGACTTAGTGAACATTGAGACATTAAATGAAGCTAAGGACTGATATATCAGCAGGAAACCTTGGCTCGGGTTCTCAGGTTCTGAACTCCAGCAGATTGCAAGGAGTGTCCAGGTTTATATTTTGGCAGATACTTCAGAGGCGGGACCGCTGGGTACGACAAAGAGCTTAGATTTATAGAACATTTAATATTTATTGAGCCGGACAGGATCCCTGGATCTCCCTACCTAGGCCCACCAGAACCAGCATCAGAGAGTGAACGCCCACTTTGACCATGTGACTAAAACCTAACAGCATCGTTTGGATGCTGAGATCAGAATAATGAAAGAACAAAAAGGTGAACCTGCAGAACATGGGGACCTCCACCACCATGAGATCCACACACGAAGATCAGATCATCTGACAGTTCAGCCCAGATACTACTTACTGGTTGAGAAGAAATCTCCTCCCACATGGATCTTTACCACTTTATACACCTGCTAACTGTTGATGAATGGACCCAGTGAAACCAGTTCATTCAGGGGGCTCTAGTTTACTTCTGTGGTTCTGGGTCACTGAGCAGCTCCTAGGCTGAACAAACTGAAACCCGCTACAGAAACTCTGAATAACTGATGCAGCAAGAACCTTCATACCAGAGATGGAAGCCCAAACATAGAGCTGAAAGCAGCAGATCAGAACCAGTTTCATCATGCTTCTTGTTTTGATCTGAGTCCAATGGATCTACTTGGTGTTCTGATCGGACCTCAGCTGACTGCTCTTTATTTAACTAAAGGAATAAAAACAGCATTTTTACACCCAGCGGTCAGTCAACTTGTATACAGAGCCGCCAGTCAGCTGTGTTTAGAGCCCTCAGTCAGGGGTACACAGAACTTTGTAATCAGGTCCGACCCAGACTGAGCTCTCAGAACCAGAACCAGAACCAGATTAGGTTTATAAACCCAGAACAGCTCTGATGCCTTAAAGAACCTGATGTTGGTGTTTTTAATCCTCCCATTAAAGATCAGCCTGAAGTTGAACTGGTTTCAACTGGTTTACCAGCCTGACTGGAGCCCAAGACTATAACTGATCAGTTTATATTCCCTGATCTGAGGGCGAATCATCGCGAGATTTTAACCAGTGAAACTCTGCACTGTCTATTCAAAGTCCGAACCGAGAGAGGAGCGCGAGGAGGCCACAATACACAGGTAAACAACGACAGGTAAACAACACAGACAGGAGGAGGAGAAGGAGAGCGTCTGCAGGTGGGGCTCAGTCAGCAGGAAGCACGGGACAGAGGGTTCGGGACCGTCCGGAAAGATTCGGGACGGACCCTGTTCTCACCGGTCCATGGTCCGAGAGGAGGAAGAGGAGGATTATGACGAGGAGGAAGAGTTGTTTTGGACCGCGAGCCTGTGCTGCTGCCACAGAACCGCGAGCTCACTTCCGGGTTGGTGACGTCACCGAACAACATGGCGGCGGGCAGACACGCCTCAGATTAGAAACAAAAACAAAAAAATCAGAGACAAAATAAAAGAAAAAAAAGAGAGGGTTTAATCAAAGTAAACAAGCAAATACATTTTTATTAAAAAGAGAAAATTCAGATTAAAATAGAAATCCATAAAGTCTCAGAAAAGAAATAAAAACGCTCGTTTCTAGTAAATAAAAGATAAAAAGAAATGGATTACAATTAAAACTTACAATCAGAGGAAAAGATAAAAATCATTAAACATATACTAAAAAATGACCACTGCACAGATATAAATGTGGTGCTAGTTGTGGTCTTCTGTAGTGTAGAGCTGCATCTATTATAGTTCAATAATGCTTTTAAAATGTACCAGTGAGTAAAATCACGCTACCACAGAAATGCATTTGAATTCACTTCTTATTTAACAAAAGCACCTTTAAAGAACCATTGTCATCTTCTAGTAATGTAACAGTGACATCATGTAATGGTGTACTTGTTATAACATCACAGGGCTCCAGGTGAGCTGGTTGAAATGGTTTCAGGTGAGCCCGCCGTGCCAAGAGGTTGATCTCAGGTCCACATTAAAGTCAGCAGTTAACGTCAGGCTAAGAAGGCCACCACTAGAACACTGACCCTGCATAAAAAGGCAATATAAACAGGATGTACGGCTATATCTGCCATCCCACACTTCATTTGGGTTCAAGTGAAAAACATCATCTATATGCAACACTTAGAACCTCGTCTGGGTGCAGGTTGACCTTAAAGGCGTGGTAGTGGTTATCAATGGTTTCCATCAAGTTTCCATAGAGCAAACACAGTCATCTTTTACAGCAGCCGTGTCGACCTTATAAATAAGTGCGTCTCACAGGCTACCTCAGTACTCTGTGGTACTATGGTATTTTATCACACACTGGTTGACAGAACAGAGCATCCTGCACCCTGTTTTAACCCATAAAGTGTCACCATCTGTCCTGGACCTTGCTAAAAGACACCCAGCCATATAACTTTGGCGCTTTGTGGCCAGTGTCTTTGTAATGTTTTTAAAGCTCTTAATTGTTGCTTGAAGAAATTCTGATTAGCTTTGTATATCTGGCACCTTGTGAGCAAATCAGACCAATTAGCCTTATGCAACCAGGGTGATGTTTTATGAACTCTGATGCTCTGGCAAGAGATTTATTTCAGGAAATAATTGCTTAAACAGCTGATGATAATCAGTGATTAAATGATTGAGTTACGTTGTCAGACTGATGAAAATACAACGTTAACAATATGTAGAAGCAAAAGCAGGAGATGCCAGTGTTTATCATTTGTCTCGATAAATAACCAAATATCAGAGGGATACAGCCTAAAAAGGACCAAGATTGTATGGCTTTGAATCCCAAATCATTGCTTCCATCCAACATCTTATCTGTTGGCATCGGTGGACGGTTTAGCTGCTGATTGAAGCCACAGTCACATGCATGGATTCTACCAGCAACCTGTTTGGCACATAGGAAGTTACCTTGAATGTACTTCAGAATCAGTTTCAACTCAAACTGTCCAACCTCCTCCAAAAGATCATGGATTATAGATTGTTGGCTGTGTTGAAATACTGAAATGAATTCAATAGAGAAACGTGTTTCTCACCACATACATGATGAATCCCAGGATTCTAGGTTTGTACAGTAGTGTTGTGTACATCCATCATCCATCAACAGCTCCTAAAACAACTTCTAAAGGTAGTCGTTCATAAAACAACCACAAATTGCATCATAAAAAAACTGAGATTTGAAGTCCTTCTGTCCCAAGCTCTTTCAGATCATTAGTCTCAAGTATCATGTTTTCTTTCCAAATAGGGATATTAAACAAGATCTTAAAACAATAAGGTTATTAAAATAACACAATGTTATGTTTTTATGTTGTTTGTGTGTTACTCCTTGCATGCTTGGCTTCCAGCCTCGGCCGTTTACTAGAAGATCTCCGAAGGTGTGACTGTGTCTTGAGAATCAGAGGAATCCAGGGATGGTGGTTCAAACTGTTTTGGAGATTGTACCACAGAGACAGATTCTGACCTCAACACGAGAAGCAGATGGAAGGAAAACATTAACCATGAGGAACTCGCATGTCCATTAAACACGGTCATATAAATCACAATGTAACTGAAAACAAACCAATCATATTTGATGCTTAGCACTCCAGCTGAGAGCTCCTTCACTACATCCTGAAGTACGTCGTCTTCCAACTTAAGATCGACAACCTTCTCACCTTCCATCACAGCTGGCACACCAAACGCTAGAGGAAAAGACCAAGACTGGTGTAAACCAGACTTATGAGTTCATGTTGGTCTATTACGCACACATATCCAATGAAACTGGAACTTGGAATTAAATCAGTAAATTAATGGATGGGGTAAAACTACTCATACTTCTGCTCCTTTTTAAACAAAGCCAGCATTCGATGTGATTAGAAACGGGAACATTTGTACTTAAAGTTACAATAACAGTAACTGTGCAACTCCAGTGCAGAGCTTGATTGTGATGCCATTTTATTACCTGCAACTAAAAACTCTTTCAGATCCCGTTCTGTTAGTCAGATGCATTAGTCGAACAAATGTTTGTTCATCCCCAAGTCTGGTTTGAATCAACATGGTTCCTGCAGCACATATTTCCTCCATTCAATTCAATTCAATTCAGTTTATTTATATAGCGCCAATTCACAACACGTCGTCTCAAGGTTCTTCACAACAGTCAGGTTCATACATTCCTATTAATACTAATCATTGAACAGTTCAGTCAGATTCAGTTATTTATTCAAATTGGATAAAAAGTTTTTCTATCTAAGGAAACCCAGCAGATTGCATCCAGTCAGTGACTTGCAGCATTCACTCCTCCTGGATGAGCATGTAGAGACAGTGGACAGTCACTGGTGTTGACTTTGCAGCAATCCCTCATACTGAGCATGCATGTAGTGACAGTGGAGAGGAAAAACTCCCTTTTAACAGGAAGAAACCTCCAGCAGAACCAGAACCAGGCTCAGTGTGAGCGGCCATCTGCCACGACCCACTGGAGGTTTGAGAGAACAGAGCGGAGACACAAAGAGAACAAAGAAGCACTGATCCAGGAGTACTTTCTATGGGAAGGAAAAGTAAATGTTAATGGATGTAGCTCCTTTAGTCGTTTCATCTAGAAAGAAAGAACAGATAAACTCTGAGCCAGTTTTCAAGGATAGAGTCTGAAAGAGAGAACATAGAGTTAGTTACAGTAGAAGCTCAGTCAGTAGCCATGTCTAGGAGAGAGAAAGGGTTAAACACTGAAAGACAGGGCCATGTGGATCATCTGTAGAAGGTGAGCATTAAGTTGTTGCCAGCAGAAGCTCGGACGATGCCCCTCTCCAGAAAGGTGTCACAGGTAGACACAGAGCCAGGCCAGGTGTAGCTTCTAGGAAGAGAAAAGAGAGAACATAAAGTTAAAAGCTGAAATAACAGCAAACAATGCAGAATTGGAGAGTAGTATGAGAATGTAGCGAAGAGGGTGAAAGTGGTCATTATGTCCTCCAGCAGCCTAAGCCTATAGCAGCATAACTACACAGATAGTTTCAGTTCAGATTATTTAGTTAAACGGCGCTTATTTACAACAATGTCGTCTCAAGGAACCTCACAAAGGGTCCCACTGATGGTCATTGTTATACTAAAAACCACAAGGATTGGGATACGTCTCTCTATGTAACCATGTAATATGCAAACTGCTTCCCACAACACAATATAGCTTTATGTTACATCACATCATTTACACCCCTCCTTGAACCGCCACCTTAACGCGGTGGAGGGGTTTGAGTGCTCGAATGTTCCTAGAGGCTATGTTGTCTGGGGCCTAAATGCCCCTGGTAGGGTCTCCCATGGCAAACAGGCTCTAGGTGACGGGTCAGACAAAGAGCGGTTCAAGAACCCCTCATAATGACTACAAAATCAAGGCATGTGACGTCGCCCGGTACGGTGGAGCCGGGGTCCCACCCTGGAGCCAGGCCTGGGGTTGGGACTCGACGGAGAGCGCCTGGTGGTCGGGTTGCTCCTCGCGGGACCTGGCCGGGCCAAGCCCGAACGAGAGACGCGGGACCATACCCGAGTGGGCCCACCACCTGCAGGGGGAACCATGAGGGACCGGTGCAAAAAGGATTGGACAGCGGACGAAGGTGGAGACCTCGGCAGCCCGATCCCCAGATGCATCAATTCAGCCTACAGGCCGAGTGGTAGTGCGGAGTACCCGGCCTTCTTGGCGTCCCTGTCGGGGGTGCTGGATAGAGCCCCTCCCGGGGACTCCATTATTCTGCTGGGGGACTTCAACGCCCACGTGGGAAATGACAGTGACACCTGGAGAGTCGTGATCGGGAGGAATGGCCTCCCCGATCTGAATCTGAGTGGTGTTTTGTTATTGGACTTCTGTGCTAGTCACGGATTGTCCATAATGAACACCATGTTCAAACATAAGGGTGTCCATCAGTGCACTTGGCACCAAGACACCCTAGGCAGGAGGTCGAAGATCGACTTTGTTGTCGTATCATCAGACCTTCGGCCGCATGTTTTGGACACTCGGGTGAAGAGAGGGGCTGAGCTGTCCACTGATCACCACCTGGTGGTGAGTTGGATCCACTGGTTGAGTTGAAAGCCGGACAGACTTGGCAGGCCCAAGCGCATAGTGAGGGTCTGCTGGGAACGTCTGGCGGACCCCGTGGTCAGGGATGTTTTCAACTCTCACCTCCGGGAGAGCTTTGACCAGATTCCGAGGGATGTTGGAGACATAGAGTCCGAGTGGACCATGTTCTCCGCATCTATTGTCAATGCTGCTGCCCGTAGCAGTGGCAGTAAGGTCTGCGGTGCCTGTCGCGGCGGCAATCCCAGAACCCGGTGGTGGACACCGGCAGTAAGGGATGCTGTTAAGCTGAAGAAGGAGTCCTATCGGCTGTGGTTGGCTTGTGGGACTCCTGAGGCGCTGGATGGTTTGTCCCGGTGGGACGTGCCTGGAACACCTCCTGAGGAAGGCGTCCAGGAGGCATCCGGTATACAAGTCCTTCTCAAAACATTAGCATATTGTGATAAAGTTCATTATTTTCCATAATGTCATGATGAAAATTTAACATTCATATATTTTAGATTCATTGCACACTAACTGAAATATTTCAGGTCTTTTATTGTCTTAATACGGATGATTTTGGAATACAGCTCATGAAAACCCAAAATTCCTATCTCACAAAATTAGCATATCATTAAAAGGGTCTCTAAACGAGCTATGAACCTAATCATCTGAATCAACGAGTTAACTCTAAACACCTGCAAAAGATTCCTGAGGCCTTTAAAACTCCCAGCCTGGTTCATCACTCATAACCCCAATCATGGGTAAGACTGCCGACCTGACTGCTGTCCAGAAGGCCACTATTGACACCCTCAAGCAAGAGGGTAAGACACAGAAAGAAATTTCTGAACGAATAGGCTGTTCCCAGAGTGCTGTATCAAGGCACCTCAGTGGGAAGTCTGTGGGAAGGAAAAAGTGTGGCAGAAAACGCTGCACAACGAGAAGAGGTGACCGGACCCTGAGGAAGATTGTGGAGAAGGGCCGATTCCAGACCTTGGGGGACCTGCGGAAGCAGTGGACTGAGTCTGGAGTAGAAACATCCAGATCCACCGTGCACAGGCGTGTGCAGGAAATGGGCTACAGTTGCCGCATTCCCCAGGTCAAGCCACTTTTGAACCAGAAACAGCAGCAGAAGCGCCTGACCTGGGCTACAGAGAAGCAGCACTGGACTGTTGCTCAGTGGTCCAAAGTACTTTTTTCAGATGAAAGCAAATTCTGCATGTCATTCGGAAATCAAGGTGCCAGAGTCTGGAGGAAGACTGGGGAGAAGGAAATGCCAGAAGTCCAGTGTCAAGTACCCACAGTCAGTGATGGTCTGGGGTGCCGTGTCAGCTGCTGGTGTTGGTCCACTGTGTTTTATCAAGGGCAGGGTCAATGCAGCTAGCTATCAGGAGATTTTGGAGCACTTCATGCTTCCATCTGCTGAAAAGCTTTATGGAGATGAAGATTTCATTTTTCAGCACGACCTGGCACCTGCTCACAGTGCCAAAACCACTGGTAAATGGTTTACTGACCATGGTATCACTGTGCTCAATTGGCCTGCCAACTCTCCTGACCTGAACCCCATAGAGAATCTGTGGGATATTGTGAAGAGAACGTTGAGAGACTCAAGACCCAACACTCTGGATGAGCTAAAGGCCGCTATCGAAGCATCCTGGGCCTCCATAAGACCTCAGCAGTGCCACAGGCTGATTGCCTCCATGCCACGCCGCATTGAAGCAGTCATTTCTGCCAAAGGATTCCCGACCAAGTATTGAGTGCATAACTGTACATGATTATTTGAAGGTTGATGTTTTTTGTATTAAAAACACTTTTCTTTTATTGGTCGGATGAAATATGCTAATTTTGTGAGATAGGAATTTTGGGTTTTCATGAGCTGTATGCCAAAATCATCCGTATTAAGACAATAAAAGACCTGAAATATTTCAGTTAGTGTGCAATGAATCTAAAATATATGAATGTTAAATTTTCATCATGACATGATGGAAAATAATGAACTTTATCACAATATGCTAATATTTTGAGAAGGACCTGTAGATGCCTGAGCCACCTCAACTGGCTCCTCTCGATGTGGAGGAGCAGCGGCTCTACTCCGAGCCCCTCACCCTATCTCTAAGGGAGTGCCCGGCCACCCTACGGAGGAAGCTCATTTCAGCCACTTGTATCCGGGATCTCGTTCTTTCGGTCATGACCCAAAGTTCATGGCCATAGGTGAGGGTAGGAACGTAGACCGACCAGTAAATTGAGAGCTTTGCTTTTCGGCTCAGCTCTCTCTTCACCACAACGGACCGGCACAGCGCCCCCATTACTGTGGCAGCCGCACCGATCCGTCTGTCGATCTCCCGCTCCATTCTTCCCTCACTCGTGAACAAGACCCCGAGATACTTAAACTCCTCCACTTGAGGCAGGAACTCCCCTCCAACCTGAAGAGGACAAGCCACCCTTTTCCGGTCGAGTACCATGGCCTCGGACTTGGAGGAGCTGATCCTCATCCCAGCCGCTTCACACTCGGCTGCGAACCGCCACAGCGCATGCTGTAGGTCTTGGCTAGAGGGGGCCAGCAGGACCACGTCATCCGCAAAAAGAAGAGACGAAATACACTGGTCCCCAAACCAGACCCCCTCTGGCCCTTGGCTGCGTCTAGAAATCCTGTCCATAAAAGTTATGAACAGGACCGGTGACAAAGGGCAGCCCTGCTGGAGTCCAACATGCACTGGGAACAGGTCCGACTTAGTGCCGGCAATGCGGACCAAACTCCTGCTCCGCTCGTACAGGGACCGGATGGCCCCTAATAAAGGGCCCCCGATTCCATACTCCTGGAGCACCCCCCACAGGGCATCACAAGGGAACCAGTCGAATGCTTTCTCCAGGTCCACAAAACACATGTGAACCGGTTGGGCAAACTCCCATGAACCCTCGAGTACCCTGTAGAGGGTATAGAGCTGGTCCAGTGTTCCACGGCTGGGACGAAAACCACACTGCTCCTCCTGAAGCTGAGGTTCGACTATCGGTCGGACTCTCCTCTCCAATACCCTGGCGTAGGCCTTACCAGGGAGGCTGAGGAGTGTGATCCCCCTGTAGTTGGAACACACCCTCCGTGATCTGGTCGAAGCTCTCCCGGAGGTGGGAGTTGAATACATCCCTGGCCGAGGGCTCCGCCAGGCGTTCCCAGCAGACCCTCACTATGCGCTTGGGCCTGCCAAGTCAGTCTGGCTTTCTCCTCTTCCAGCGGATCCAACTCACCACCAGGTGATGATCATTGGACAGCTCAGCCCCTCTCTTCACCCGAGTGTCCAAAACATGCGGCCGAAGGTCTGATGATACGACAACAAAGTCGATCATCGACCTCCTGCCTAGGGTGTCCTGGTGCCAAGTGCACTGATGGACACCCTTATGTTTGAACATGGTGTTCGTTATGGACAATCCGTGACTAGCACAGAAGTCCAATAACAAAACAACACTCGGATTCAGATCGGGGAGGCCATTCCTCCCGATCACGCCTCTCCAGGTGTCACTGTCGTTCCCCACGTGGGCGTTGAAGTCCCCAGCAGAATAATGGAGTCCCCGGGAGGGGCACTATCCAGCACCCCTGACAGGGACGCCAAGAAGGCAGGGTACTCTGCACTACCACTCGGCCCGTAGGCTGAAATGATAGTCAGAGACCTCTCCCCAACCCGAAGGCGCAGGGATACGACCCTCTCATCCACTGGGGTAAACCCCAACACGAGACGGCTGAGCTGGGGGGCAACAAGCAAACCCACACCAGCCCGCCGCCTCTCCCCATGGGCCACTCCAGAGTAGAAGAGAGTCCAACCCCTCTCAACTATTTCTAGTCGATATCTCTCGACCTCCTGCACCAGCTCAGGCTCCTTCCCCCCCAGCGAGGTGACATTCCACGTCCCTAGAGCCAGCCTAAGCATCAGGGGATCGGGCCGCTGAGGTCTCCACCTTCGTCCGCCACCCAATCCTCTTTGCACCGGTCCCTCACGGTTCCCCCTGCAGGTGGTGGGCCCACTGGGGGATGGCCTCGCGTCTCTCGTTCGGGCTTGGCCCGGCCGGGTCCCGCGAGGAGCAACCCGGCCACCAGGCGCTCTCCGACGAGTCCCGACCCCAGGCCTGGCTCCAGGGTGGGACCCCGGCTTCGCCGTACCGGGCGACGTCACGTGCCTCGATATTGTGTTCTTCATTAGGGGTTCTTGAACCATTCTTTGTCTGACCCGTCACCTAGAGCCTGTTTGGCATGGGAGACCCTACCAGGGGCATTTAAGCCCCAGAGAACATAGCCTCTAGGATCATTTGAGCACTCAAACCCCTCCACCACGTTAAGGTCACGGTTCAAGGAGGGGTCAAAATTCAATTTGAAATGTAAAATTTGAAAATGAAAAAGCATTTCTGGAAATGCTTTTTCATTTGAAATATGGTAACGATTTGCTTCCATACAAGAGACTTTGTTTCTTGGTTTGAGGAGATCTACCTGTGTGCCAAATTTCAGATCTCTACGACTTACGGTTCGACCTATCTCACGTTTGGGGGCGTGGCTAAGAGGTTGCGGAATAATAATAAAGAAAGAAAAAATGAATAAGAAACCTTATGATTACAGCAGGCTTTCTGCTCGGGCCTAATTAGAATAGTTCCAGCACACTTAAAATGTGTCTTTCTGACCCACAATCCTCATCAGTTGGTGGCAGTAATACATCAAATAGCTGCCGACCGCCGATAAACCGTAGAAGAAGAACAATTCAGAGGTTGCGTAACGTCCGGTTGGACGGATCTTTAAAGTGGGTGAAAGGTGAAAGAAGAAGAGTCGCCGCTGCTGTTTGCTGGTTTGTCTGAGCTGAGATTAAACATGCTGCAGAACTCAGGGTGAGTCTCTCCTCGCACACAGAACTGCATTGAAAAACAGTCAGAAATTAACTGCAGAGCAGATATTAAAGCTGCTGCGCTGCTGGGACACATCACTGGTTTTACTGGGAACGCACTCGTAGCCCTGAGGTTTTTCTGGGGCCGAACTGAGACGGTGTCGGTTCTGATTGTAAAACTATGCCTGACTCTGTCCTGCTCCTCCTGCACACTGACCTTTGAGCAAAGCATTTAAACCGTCCGCGGTTCGAGTTCGCTTCTGTTAGCTTCGTGGCTAACAGCTCTTCCGGTGTTTTAACCAGATTTCCTGTTTTTAGAAAAAACGATTTGAGATGATGATTAATTGGTTCTGTTTGGCTTTTATTAAGTAATACAAATACGGCTATTCCTACAAATTAAACAGCTGACAGTCAGCTAGGAACAGTTCCTTCAAAATAAAAGCTGTCAGTTTCTTGAGGCTTTTATTGTGGAAGACTAAACATGTTGACGCGAACAGTTCAGATATATACTTTAAAATACATGCAATTTAAAAGGACGTCCTGTATTAGATGAACAAAATCACCAGGACTAAATAAAGTTTTACATTTTCCGATGACAGTTAATTTCTGCTTTTGATTTTAAGAAAATTAAACATTTCTGATGCTGCGTCATCTGACTTAGTTTCAGACTCCTGCTAAAGTTGCTGCATTGCACCTTTCAGTTTAAAAAAAGGACAAACAATAGGCTGTACACTCATAAATGTACGTACTGTGCCTTTTATTTTTATTTCCTATAAAGTTTTAATGTTTCTAGTTAATGTCTGCATGCTGTGAGCGCCTGAAAGCAAGTCAAATTCTTTGTGCAACAATCTTGGCCAATATAGCTGATTCTCAAAGAAGCAACTCTCCTGCAGGGGGCGCTACTGATGAGTGACCCACTCTGCATTAACACTGGCCCATTTCTTGATCCTCCCAATAGAAATTCACAAGTTCTGGGAGCCATACCCAAAAAGCACCTTATGATGTGTTCCTCTTCTGTTATCCATACCTTCATACCATCTTTAGGTTCCACACTGGTTCCTAAAATATTTCACTTTTCTTTTTGAGTTGTTGCAAGTTGGAGACCAGGTCCTAATCTTCTTCAGCCACTCCTGGTACTGACTCCCTCTGCTGTTTCGATTAACGTCTAAATTGCTCGGCTCACTTAAGTGTCTTGTTGCTTGAATTAATTAATTGCCCACAATACTGTAAATATATGCGCAAAATGAATGATTAATTTAAAATCAAGTGAGATCAAGACACCGGTGGTCACATGCTTAAAAGAGTGCATCTTCCATACTAGAAGTTAGTGGTAGGGAGAAATCTGGAAGCTTGTGGTTCACATAAAAGTTTAGATGTGGAAACCGTGCGTAGACACGTCCACTCAGTGTTGATTTGGGCTCAGCTGCACGAGCATCTTAGACCACCTGGTCCCTGCCCATTAATAAATAGGCAAATTAGTATAAATACCTGGAATCATCGACCTGGTTCTGACTAGCATCCACACAGACTTCTCTACAGCAGCAGCATCACTGCTCCACTAAAGGTCGTCATGCTCTCCGTTTTCTGACCTTTCCTCGTCTTGTTACAATATGGTCAAAATATCGTCTGCTCCCATTGGTCAATTTCACACATAGACAATGAAAAACAGTTGATCAACTGGTTTGGTTTTATCGCCACTGGACACCACCGTGAACACCGAACAGACCCCATTAATTGTAACAGCAGCCAGTATACCCGCTGACCCCCCACTCCTCTGCTGGTGCAGACGAAGACAACGACACACACATTGACCAATCACATTGAAGAGAAGCAGGTAAAAGGCTTCCAGAGGAGCGGCGTAGGAGAAGGTCCCTGCTGCAGCAGGACATCCACCTTTGAGGGTGATTGGGTAGTCCTTCTCCTTCCCTCTAAATGTCCGCTTTTACTCTTTCAGCGAGTTACTTTTGAGTCAGATGTTGGATATTCGGCAGACATTTTTCATACCATTTGCTCTGCAGAGAGGCCAGATAGCGAGACTCGGTGTTCCCGCTGCTGAACGCTGTGCTTCGCTTAGAGACCATCAACATATCGATCAAAACACCTGAACAACAAGACCCAAAACTGAATAACTTCTATTTGACCTAAACACTCAGAACCAATGCCGAATTGTGTTACAACACTAGACTGATGAAAGGCACCAGAAATCTCCATTTTATATTTATATTAAATTAATGTTGAGGAAACACCTGATTTATCAGTAATCATCTAACTGAGCTGTTGTCTCTCAGGAAGCTCGCTGGCTGCACGCTCTTCATCACGGGAGCGAGCCGGGGCATTGGGAAAGCCATCGCTCTGAAAGCTGCTCGAGACGGGGCAAACATCGTGATCGCCGCCAAGACGGCCGAGCCCCACCCGAAGCTTCCCGGAACCATCTTCACCGCTGCAGATGAAGGTGAGCCGACAGGAGAAGGATCTCTCCCAGCCTAGTCCAGTTGGTCTTTGACCGATGAACAGAGGTGGTTTCTGCAGTAATAAAGCATGGTTTGATGTTAACAGTGAGCAGTCCAACATTTTGTTCATATTCAGACTGAATGTCCTGAAAAGGGCTGAACCAGCAGCTGTGTGTTTGTGTCCCAGTGGAGGCAGCAGGTGGGAAGGCGCTGCCGTGCGTCGTGGACATTCGGGACGAGCAGCAGATCGGAGCAGCTGTTCAGAAGGCTGTGGAAACATTTGGAGGTAAAACACCTTGCTTTTAGATCTTATTGGTTCAGCTAAATTCTGATGTCATCTCCTGTAGTTGTGACATCACCTCAGATGATCTTCTGTGTGTGATTGGTAGGGATTGATATCTTGGTGAACAATGCCAGCGCCATCAGCCTGACAGGAACTCTGGAGACGCCGATGAAGAAGGTGGACCTGATGCTGGGAATCAACCTGAGAGGAACATACCTGACGTATGATGCTGAGAACCTGACACAGGACGGATGAAAGCGTCCTGAAGCTTCAGCAGTTAATGTGCAGAGTGCCTCAATGTTAACGAGCTGCAGTCAAGGCCTGGTTCACACGGCAGGATTTTCAAATTGTCGGGTGATCTTCAACACCTGAGAGACCCCACCCATGACGATAAAACATCGTAGGTATAACGGGTTCGGTCCTACAGTGTGTGGTGTCCAGCCACACGGAAGCACAACACACCAACAGATTTCACTCATGAACATTCAGATTTCAGACGGGAATCTGGGAAACCCTCTCAGACCAAACATGAAGTCAGAGTAATTCCCTTCCATGTTTCTGTCACTTTCTGATTGGCTACACATCACATTCAACATGCTGTGTGCGCATTTGTTCTCGGGAAACACCCCACACCCTAGGATATCGGGCCAATTTGTTGTTGAATTTCCCCGATTTCAGGTCGGATCGGTCCCGACGTCCTTCCGAGCAGACTGGATCACTCCTATCACACCACGCAGGAATATTTTATCAGATTATCTTAAGAACATCACAATAATCAATCGGGGTATGTAGGATGGGGAAGATTGGGTCAAAAACTTACATAGAAATCCTGCCATGTGAACCCGGCCTAACGGGCCGCAGTTAACGGGCCGCAGTTAACGGGCCGCAGTTAACGGGCCGCAGTTGACGGGCCGCAGTTGACGGGCCGCAGTTGACGGGCCGCAGTTGACGGGCCGCAGTTGACGGGCCGCAGTTGACGGGCCGCAGTTGACGGGCCGCAGTTGACGGGCCGCAGTTGACGGGCCGCAGTTGACGGGCCGCAGTTAACGGGCCGCAGTTGACAGGCCGCAGTTAACGGGCCGTTTCTTGTTCTCAGGTCGAAGCTGGTCATCCCTCACCTGCTGAAGAGTCGCAGTCCTCACATCCTCAACCTGTCGCCTCCGCTCAACCTGAACCCCGTCTGGTTCAAGAACCACACTGGTAACCATAGGAACCACCTGAATCTTCCCCTGCCTATGTAACCATAGAAACCAGCTGACATGTCATGATGTCAAACTTTGTTGTTTGGCAGCATACACAATGGCGAAGTATGGAATGTCCATGTGTGTCTTGGGAATGGCCGAAGAGTTCAGGGGTCAAATCGCTGTCAACGCCCTCTGGCCTAAAACTGGTCAGTGGCTAACATACATGCTAGAACAAAAAACTTTGTTCTTTCTCCTGGGATGTTCTCATTGCCCCGCATCTATTAGTGTGTACTTATTAGTTGCAGATGATCACAAGGATATGTCGAGGACAAGCTGCTGGAACAGAATGACGTCACAATGTTCTTCCAGCTCTGTTCTTGGGCTTTAGGCTTTAGCATCAAGCATGCTAACAGGCCCCGCCCCTCTGACTGTGTGTTGTTACCGTAGCGATCCAGACAGCGGCCATGGAGATGCTGGGAGGTGAAGGTGTTGGGAAACAGTGCCGTAAAGCAGATATTATTGCAGACGCCGCCTACGCCATCCTGTCCAAACCCAAGGACTACACAGGTCACTTTCTGGTGGACGAGGACGTCCTCAGGGAGCATGGCATTAAAGACTTGGACCATTATGCCATCCAACCAGGTGAGTCCAAGCTACCTGAACAAACTCTCACCTAGGTCATAACACTGTAACATGTGGTTCTGATGGAGGTTGTGATTGGTCCGCAGGCCACCCATTGCTGCCAGATTTCTTTCTGGATGAAGCACCGGAGTCACTGGTAAAACAGATGGAGGAGCACGGTGAGTACTATAGAATACTACACCATACTATGGAGTACTACAGGGAGCAGTGCAGAGACTTTTTGCCCTATATATTCTGTAACTTCTGGTTGCCAGGAGCAACACCAGCCTTCAAACCACCATCTTCATCATTGGACACGCCCCTCTCTGGTGGACCAATAGAAAACACCTTTGACATCATCAGAGGCGTTATAAACGAAGACGTGGTCAAGTCGACACAGGGCATCTACCGGTTCGACCTCTCAGGTAACAGGAGGAAGTGAACACCCATGTCCATATATGGATGTCCATCATTAGTGGGCGTCTTCCTTTTATACATCTTTGTCTAAATTAGGAGAACACAGCGGCGTTTGGTTTTTGGACCTGAAGAGCGGCTCTGGCAGCGCGGGTAAAGGGGAGCCCCCTGTTAAAGCTGACGTCGTTATGACGATGGACTCCATTGACTTTAGTAAGATGTTTTCAGGTGAGTTAATGACTAACGTAACAACACAGGATGAAGGCCCCCTTTGGTGTTTCCATGGTAACAGCTGCCTCATGTGGCGCCTGGTTTCAGGGAAGCTGAAGCCCACGATGGCCTTCATGTCCGGGAAGCTTCGGATCAAAGGGGACATGACGCTCGCCATCAAGCTGGAGAAGCTGATGGGCCGCATGAACAAGGCCAAACTGTGAGACCGAAGCTCCGCCCACAATGTTCTAAGGCTCCACCTCCTCAGTATTCATTGCTGTACATGGAGAGCTGTTGTCATGACGATGGATGGGACGTTGCCGTCCAGGAGCCAACCCTACTGTAGACAGGCTCATAACCGGTTTGAACCAGTGCCAGCCAGAACCTGATTTTCTTTGCCTAATCACTGAATGTGTTGCCATGGTAACAGAGAATAAATGAATCTGATTCACACCGTCTCAGCTTTAGTTTATACATCCAATTCAGCAAGAAGGACGATCTGTGACTTGGATCTCCAGAGATGTTTTACACTGACCATCTTCATAGTGGTTCGATTAAATGTTGATAAACTCCTGATCAAAATCTTAAAACCAGTTAAAAAAATTAGCAAGAATTTGCATTTTGCACTGTTGGATCTTCAGAAGGTTCTAAGTAAAACTTCACGATGCTAAATGAAGAAATGGAAGGAAGAGACAAAAATCTGAGCAGACAAGTTAAATAATTTAAACTTTAACCTGCTTTCGTCAACTGATCAAACGTTAAGAGCACAGCCTTTAAAAGACAGGATCTGTGCAAAAATGTGGACTCCATGTCAATTATTCACACTGTCAGGACCTCCTGGTGGCAAAGGCAACAAAGCTCCCTGTCTTAGAACGTGGCAGAATGGTTGAGCTGCATCAGCGCAGTTTCTCACAACGTGCCATCGCTGCTGAGGTTGGACGCCGTAAGAAAAATAACATTTGTTTGAGTTGAGTTGAAACATATTGATGGCACTGTAGCTAAGACGTGATAAAGTAACTGATAAAATAATCCCTGACCACTATGGGAATACTGCAGTATTCCAATTTAAAGGAGATCCTAGTTTATGCATCCCTCAGGTTGTCACGACGTTGGTTTCAGAGCAGAGGAGCATCACAACTAAAGGTTGCTTCTTTAGTTCTGGGAACATTGCGTAAAGAGGTCTCTGATGACCTGAAGGGTCTATGTGGTACATATCTAACATTAGCTCTGAAACATATATAGGCCTAAAAACCAAGCAGTGCCTTATAGACCAGGGAGCTGGTGCAGTGGTTTAAGGACTAATGCAACCTGGTGTTGGTCAGGACTCTGGCAACGCATTTTGAATGAGCTGCAGCTGCCTGATTGGTTTTTGTTCTGTACAGCGATCTGTAGAAACACCATGATAATAATCTAACCTACTGAATATAAAAGCACGCAACAAATCCTTTATTCTCGCAATTTTTTTAAGATGTTAGTAAAAGACTTTATATGAATGTTAGAATACTGCGACCACAAACAACAACTTTTACTGTATTAAATTGGACACGCTGATTCAGTGACTGTAGTGAGCTATGCTCATGTGTTGACACAGAAATATATTTGTGTCATCAGCATAGATATGGCACAAAACATTATATTCCATAATCTGACCTAGGTGGAGCATACTGTAGATATTAAATAAAAGTGGCCCGAAAATGGAGCTGTGAGGAACTCCAGATGTCATCTTTGTTACTTTGTAATTCCTAAATGACACAAAAAGTCCAGAACTCTTAAAGCACTTATTTAAAAGACTGAGACAACAAATACTGAATACTCTTTGTTGCCAAAGTTGCCCTTTCCTGTTTTTTTTTTATTACATGAAAATAAAATTACAATGGTGCCTGGTTTCCTGCTCCATGTGCAGATGTTCCTGTGAGTACTTTCCAGATTATATCTAAAAAATAGACAATAAACAAACATGACCAAAATCCCATGTTTTTATTGTATTTAGATAAATGAATCCAAGTAAAGTTGAGAGGCATAGCGCCCCCTGCAGGAGAGGCCAGAAAAAAGTTGAAGCACCTCAAATAAATAAAACAAAGACATTAGAAACAAACATTTCAATTATAATTCAGACAATTCAAAACAACAAAAGGTTTAATGACATATATTAATGAAATATAACATGGTTTCTTAAAAACAGATATTTCTATGTTGTATAAATAAAATCAAACTGAAGTTGTTTATAAGGTGTTTTAGATGTCTGCAGGTAAAATTATTGATACTCTGGCAGCGGTTATTGTGTCTTTAGTCCAGATTCATGTGATTACAGTATAGCACAAAGGCAAAACACAAGAAATGGGAGCTTTTTCCTTCAAATACACAAATTTATGTTATGTGAACAAATCCCAAATTTTTTTAAACTAGTTGTGAAATTCTGGACTGAAAGAAAATGTCTAAATATTAAACATTTAGGAGCAAATTGTTCATGTATTCAGCTCCATGGCTGAAAACAGGGAGATGACGGATGATGTCTCTACTCTCATCTTCCCAAGTTAGAAGTGATCAGGTTGCGGTACCTCCATCAGCCAAATTTGGTATTACTCGGCGTTGGTGTCGTATAAAGGCAGGTGGTGGAGGTCGAGCAGGGCGCTGTGGCATGGCAAGGGAAAGTCGAGGTCTCCTTGAGAAGGCAGGATGGGGTGGCCAAGAAAAACCAGGGTCAGGTAGACCAGAGAAGTGATAGCGGGACGTTCCTGAAAAGGCAGCATGTGGTGGACCAGAAAGGCGATAGTGATGTGGCCTAGAAAAACGACGGTGGGGTAGACCAGAGAACATATGGTGGGGTGGTTCAGAGAAATCCTGGTGAGAAGGCCTGGAGAAAGAATGGAGGTATTTTTTGAAGAAAGGTCGGTGGGGATTGTGGTAGGTGGGAGGAGGTGGGTTTTGGTGAAAGGAAGTGGGTCGTCTGTGGTATACAGAGGATGGTTGCTCAGAATAAGAAGATGAGGGAGGTTTAAAGTATACATGAAGGAAAATCTTAGAAAAAGAACGTTTTTGTCGAGGGTACGTTAGTTTAGATTCAGAATTATCTGCCAATTTGGGGTGAAAAGAGTGCAATGGCTCAGGATAAGAGGGACCTGGAGAGAAGGGATTAAAGCGTGTCGTCACCTCAGAATAGGAAATGGGAGGCTGATTGACAGAAACACCTGAACAGTTACTGTCAGTAGTTGAGGTGTCTGAAATACGGTTTGTTGCACAGACAAACTGATATCACCTGTGATATGTTCAGTGTTTGAGGGGTAAGTGGCAGAAATCAAAGTGGCGGTGGAGTTTGTTGTGGTTCTTTTAGGGGTATTGGTGCCAGCAGCTGCTGTGTCAGTAAGATAGGTTCTGTTGGTCAATGTCACAGGAGCCATTAAAGACCTGGTAAAGTTTGTAGTTTTATTGGGACCTGTGGTGATTCTCAGATTGTCAACAGTAAAAGTAGCAACTATGGTAGTTTCTGGAGTGTCGGCATCGTCAACATCCTCGGTAAAATAATCATTAATGTTAGTGCTGGGGGTTTTCAAAGAGCCGATTACATTAGGCTGATTGTCAGTAGAGCTAATTAAATCAGTGGCTATGGTGGGGATAGGTTTTGCAGTGTCTTTGGTCCATGTATCAGTTCTGGAACCTTGTTTAGTAGATGCTGACTTTCCAAAATGGGAGGAACCAAGCTGCAAAGAAGAAATAAGAAGGGGTTCATTTGGGACTAATGGGAGGAGATGGTTCAGACTTTAAAAGGGTGGACGATTCAAGGTAGGCAGTTGATGTTATGTCTGAGTATGAAAAGACAACATGATCAGGGGAATCTGAAGCTGCATTAACTGGACCCCTGGTTGTGTAAGTTATACCATAGGAGATACTGTTGTTGGCATTAGAATTTTTACCCGTGGAGGTGGAAGTGTCATAAGAGTTAGCTGTTGATGCCTCGGTGATATCCAGAGTAACAGGTGAACTGTAAGGTGTCGTATTTGTGTCAGTGAATCCAACAGGAAGGGTGCTGGTGGTTTTTAGATGTTCGGGGGTAAAAGAGGAAACTATGGTTGGTACTCCAACAGTAGCAGTGCTAGAAACATCAGCAGTTATGGGGGCAGAAGTGGTGAAAGGAATGTAGGTGATAGTGTTGGGTTCTTTGATAGCTGCTAAATAATCACTTGTGAGCTTCAAAATGTAAGCTGTGCTGTTTGAAACACCACTTTCACTGATGGAGTAAGGTATTGCAAATGCTTTGATTGTGTCTGAAGCTGCTGGAATCTGAGTGGGGTTAGTTTTAGGATAATAGGTCAAAGACTGTGTGCCACGTCTTGGGGAAGTCGGACTGTGAGCAGGGCTACTTAGAACATATCTGCCAATTTTGGAAGAAGTAACAACAAATACTTCAGGAATGTTTGTAGCTGTTGAAATGTCAGTGGTTTTAGATTGAGAATAAAACATTAAACCCTGCGTATCACTGATAAATCTAGAATTTAAAGGGGAAGTCAAATCTGTTGGTCTAATTTGATTTTCAGCGGTGGAGGGATTCATATCGGGGGGATGAGGCTTCTGCTCCGAACTGGACAGGACCGATTGTGCATCATAAACAGACCCACAAGTTGCACAAGAAGAGATAAGCAATGGCAGGTTTGGGTAAATGGGAGAAGATGCTTCAGAATTAAGGAAGGTGGAAGACCCAGAGTATTCAGTAATAATTGGTCCAAGGGCAAAAATAGTTGTGGTGTCAGTTGAATGTGGGATGGTGGATGTGGTATACACGTGTATATGTTTTGAACTGAGGGATGGTGTATCAGATGGAAACTTAGTAGAGAGACCTGGGGTACCACTGGTCTGGGGAGATATCAAAGTTAGAGTGGCAGCAGTAGAAGTTACGGGATGTTTTATAGTAGCCAAGTCTTTAATGGTTGTCCAAAAGTGCCTTGTTTTAGTTGAATAACCACTGGTGTTTATTTTGTTGCCTGAACTGGTAAGAGGTGGAAATGTAGAGGGGAAGGTTGTGTCAGTAATGGAGATGGTAGTGAAATTGTTAATGGCAGTGGTGTGTCCTAGAGTAGTAGAGGGAGAATTCAAAACGGTGGTCATGCTTTCAGTTGCTGCGTCCTGACCGACAGTGGTGGAGGACGTTGTGACAGCGGATTCATAAGGGGTAATTGACTGGGGTTTGGCCATCAGAGACTTAACTGTGCTGAACAGGGTTCCAGAGGAGTTAACTAGAGGCTTGGTGGAGGTGGTTGAGGTTATGCCTGTTCTCTTTGTCCTACTTGGAATTTTGGTTGTTGAAGTCAAGGTTTCACTGGTTGTACTCTCAATATCCCTCAATGTTGACGTCTCCTTGGTAGTGGTAAACGTATTTCCTGTTGTTGGGGAATCTCAAGTGGAGTTTGGGGTTGTGTGTTCCTCTGTAGTGGCTGATGGATGTGTGACAATTGGAGATGAAGGTAAGGTAAGTTTATTTATATAGCGCTTTTCAGCAACGAGACACTCAAAGCGCTGTACATACAATTACAAAGAAAATAAACAGATACAGACACAGAAAAACAAATCAAATGATAAAATCAAACAACAGAGGTAATAAAAAAATAAAATAAAAATAAAGAGAATAGAATGATGGATAATAAAACGAAAGGGAAATTGGACTGAAAACACAACTAATCATGCCTAGATGGCCCAGTCAAAGGCCGCTCTAAACAAATAAGTTTTTAATCTTGATTTAAAGCAATTTAGGGTTTTGGCGCTTTTACAGTTTTCTGGGAGTTTATTCTAGATTAGTGGAGCATAAAATGAGCTGCTTCTCCATGTTTGGTTCTGGTTCTGGTTCTGCAGAGTAGATTTGAGCCAGAAGACCTGAGAGGTCCAGGTGGTTGATACACTGACAACAAGTCTGTAATGTATTTTGGTGCTAAGCCATTCTGTGATTTATAGACAGAAGTATTTTAAAGTCTATTCTCTGAGCTACAGGGAGCCAGTGTAGAGACTTTAGAACCGGGCCGATGTGCTCCACATTCTTAGTTCTAGTGAGGACGCGGGCAGCAGCGTTCTGGATCAACTGCAGCTGTCTGATCCAATTTTTAGGCAGACCTGTGAAGACACCGTTGCAGTAATCAATTCTACTAAAGAATTAGTCCTTTAATCCTGGAGATGTTCTTTAGGTGATAGAAGGCCGACCTTGTTACTGTCTTTATGTTCCTCTGAAGGTTCAGGTCTGAGTCCATCACTACACCCAGGTTTCCAGCCTGACTGGTGGTTTCCAGCTGTATTAGCTGAAGCTGTGTGATAACTTTTAAATGCTCTTCCTTTGGTCCAAAGATTATTACTTCAGTTTTGTTTTGATTCAACTGAAGAAAATTTAGGCCCATCCATGCATTGATTTCTTCTAAGCATTTACCCAGCGCTTGAATGGGTTCATGGTCACCTGGTGACATCGTAACGTATAGCTGTGTGTCGTCTGCATAGTTATGATAACTTACATTGTTGTTTATTAAAATCTGAGTTAGGTGGAGCATGTAGATATTGAATAGGAGGGGCCCTAAGATGGACCCTTGGGGAACGCCACATGTGATTTTTGTGTCTCTGATGTAAAGTTACCTACTGACACAAAAAAGTCCCTGTCCTTCAAGTAGGATTTAAATTCATTTCAATTCAAAAATACTTTATTAATCCCAAAGGGAAATTAAATGTTGTTATAGCTCATATTATGAAGGTTTCCTCAAAGAGCCGTTGTAGATGCTGATGGCTGTGGGCAGGAAGGATCTCCTGTAGCGCTCCGTCTTACAGCAGATTTGAAGAAGCCTCTGACTGAAGACACTCTATTGTTGTAGGACAGTCTCATGAAGAGGATGCTCAGGGTTCTCCATAATGTTCTTCATTTTATGAAGAATCCTTCTTTCCACAATGATCTCCAGAGGTTCCAGAGAAGTCCCCAGAACAGAACCAGCCTTCATTATCAGCTTGTTGAGCTTTTTTAAGTCCCTGGCTCTGATGCTGCTTCCCCAGCAGATGATGGTAGAAGAGATCACACTCTCCACAACAGACTTATAGAAGATATGCAGCATCTTGCTGCAAACACCAAAGGACCTAAGCTTCCTCAAGAAGTACAGTCTGCTCTGTCCCTTCTTGTAGATGGCTTCACAGTTGCATCTCCACTCTAGTCTGTTGTCCAGGTGAACACCAAGGTATTTATACTCCTCCACCACCTCCACTTCTTCTCCCATGATAGAAATAGTTTTTGACTTATTCCTGTTTCTCTTAAAATCTACAATCATCTCCTTTGTTTTAGTCACGTTCAAGATGAGATGATTGTTTCCACACCATGCCACAAAGAGGTCCACCACCTTCCTGTACTCATCGTCTTGTCCATCTCTGATCCACCAACAACTGCAGAATCATCTGAGTATTTCTGCAGATGACAAGAGTCTGTCTTGTACTGGAAGTCTGAGGTATACAGAGTGAAAAGGAATGGTGAGAGTACCGTCCCCTGTGGTGCTCCTGTGCTGCTGACTACCTGGTTAGACTCACAACCCTTCAGTCTCACAAACTGTGGTCTGTTTGTCAGGTAGTCTTTGATCCAGGAGATTGTTGAGGCCTCCACCTGAGTCTTCTGGAGTTTCTGACAAAGCAAATCAGGTTGGATTGTATTAAATGTTCTGGAGAAATCAAAGAACATGATCCTCACAGTGCTGCTGGCTTTGTCCAGATGACAGTGGGTTTGTTGAAGCAGGTGTATGATGGCATCTTCAACTCCAACTCCACAGCGATAAGCAAACTGAAGGAGGTCCTGATGGTTTACTGTTTGCTTACTCAGGTGGGCCAACAGGAGTCTCTCTAGGACCTTCATGATGTGAGATGTCAGGGCAACAGGTCTATAGTCATTGAGGACTGATGGGTGAGTTTTCTTTGGTACCGGAACAAGACAGGAGGTCTTCCACAACACCGGAACCTTCTTCTGGGCCAGGCTAAGGTTGAAGAGGTGCTGCAGAATCCCACAGAGCTGCTCTGCACAGACCTTCAGGACTCTAGGGCTGACATGATCTGGACCTGCAGCCTTATTCCTATTCAGTCTCTCCAGTTGTCTCTTCACCTGACTTCTTGAGACACACAGGTGGAAGGGGGAAGCAAAGGAAGTATCAGCATCTTCTGATATGGTTGAAGGCAAACATGTAGAAGCAGAAGGGTCTAGGGCTGAGGTGGAAGATAAAAAATCTCAGGTGTTACTGGACAGCTGTGGGTCCTGTGGGTCAAAGGAAGATGGACTGTCTGTTTGGCTGTGAGCAGGAGAGGAGGATGCGAAGCTTGTTTCTGAACTGAACCTATTGAAGAATGTGTTCAGTTCATTGGCTCTTTCCAGACCTCCATCGGTCTGATCATCCTTCTGCTTGAAGTTTGTGATCTTCTTCATCCCTGTCCACACATCTCTGATATTGTTTTGCTGGAGCTTGCTCTCCAGCTTCTTTTTGTACACCTCCTTGCTGTCTCTTATCTTGACTTTAAGTTGCTTCTGTAAACTCCTCAATAATTTTCTGTCTCCCTCTCTGCAGGCTCTTTTCTTCTTGTTAAGCAGGTCCTTCAGGTCACTGGTGATCCAAGGTTTGTTATCGGGGAAACATCTCACGGTTCTGGTGGGGATGATGTTATCCACACAGAAGTTTATATAGTCGGTTACACACTCAGTTATGGCATTGATGTCCTCTCCATGTGGCTGGCACAGTGCGTCCCAGTCTGTAGCCTCAAAGCAACCTTGCAGAGCTTCTTCAGC
The DNA here is from genome assembly GCF_021462225.1 of Girardinichthys multiradiatus. Taxonomy (NCBI): domain Eukaryota; kingdom Metazoa; phylum Chordata; class Actinopteri; order Cyprinodontiformes; family Goodeidae; genus Girardinichthys; species Girardinichthys multiradiatus. Next base: position 42,421,939 of record NC_061801.1, on the reverse strand, counting down.
TTCCTGTGACCATTTTCTCACAGTCCTCTTTATTACAGGTTGCCTCTGAACAAGGGGCTTATATTTCGAGCAGAGAAAAACAAGATTGTGATCTGATTTGCCTAAAGGAGGTCGTGCTGTAGAGATGTATGAGTCCTTGACATTTGCATAAAACAAATCCAACGTTTTGTTTTCTCTGGTAGAGCAGCTGACAAACTGTTGAAACGTTGGAAGTGTAGCAGAGAGTGAAGCATGGTTAAAATCATCAGAAATTGCCACAAAAGCATTGGGGTTTTGTGTCTGTAGCTCAGCAACAACTGAGCTGATGGTATCACATGCAGTGTCGGCAACAGCAACAGCGGAAGGTGGAACGTAAAATGTTGCGAAAATAACACTGGTGAACTCTCTGGGTAAATAATATGGATGAAAACTTACTGCCAACAGTTCAGTATCTGGACTGCAGAGATGACACTTCACAGTTACATGTCCTGGATTACACCATCTGTTGTTCACAAGTACTGCCAGTCCACCTCCTTTACATTTGCCGCTCCTCTTTAAATCTCTGTCTGCTCGTATGGTTAAAAAGCCCGGCAGAGAGACTCTGGAGTCGGGGATATGATCTTGCAGCCTTGTCTCAGTAAAGCACATAATACTGCATGCCCGGTACTCTGGCTGGGTCCTTTGTAGGGCTTGGAGTTCATCCAACTTGTTTCCCAACGATCTCACATTGCCCATCATAACAAATGTTCAAAAATAGAAAGTATTAAGAAAAATCCTCCAAGCTGCACAGCATCCGACACTGGAGTGGACAGTCATCCAAAAAAAAAAAAAATTGTATTCACCACAAGAGGAATAGTTCCCAAAAAATAATAAATCAGAATTAAAAGTAACAGAGCTACTCCAACCTGCTGCCACCTTGAGCGGCGCAATTCTAGAAAAACCCTAACCCTAAACGAGTTGAGTGCTGTACCAGAAAGGCCGACCCAGTTTTCCAGGCGCTCTAATAAAATGGAGTGATCAACAGTGTCGAATGCTGCACTAAGGTCCAATAATACCAGCACTGTGGTTCTTCCACAGTCTGCATTTATACGGATGTCATTGAACACCTTGACAAGAGCAGTCTCTGTACTGTGGTGAGCAGGAAGTCTGACTGGAAGACATCGAAGCTGCTGGTCATTGTTAGGAAGTTGTTTAACTGCTGAAACACAGATTTTTCAATAATCTTACTGATGAAGAGGAGGTTTGATATAGGCCTGTAGTTCTGTAGTAGCAGCTTGTCCAAGTTGCTCTTTTTCAATAGAGGTTTGATAATTGCTGTTTTCAGAGCCTGGAGGAAAACACCTGATAAAAGGGACGTGTTTATTATTTGTGTTAAATCAGATGTTATTACAGGCAAAACTTTCTTAAGGAAAGCTGTGGGTAAAAGATCGAGACAGCAGGAAGAAGAGCTTAGTTGCTGTACGATTTCTTCTAAGATTTTGTAGTTTATTTGGCATTTATTGTTAGTTTATTTTGACATTTTGTCAAAATCAGTTCTAGTTGGAGACATCATTGGTCCTGGAGTTGATGTGGATGTTCTGACTGCCTCTCTGATCTTTTGGGTTTTTTCAGTGAAGAAGTTAACAAATTCATTGCAGGTCCTGGTAGAGTGGAGTTCAGATGCTACAGTTACAGGAGGGTTTGTTAACCTGTCGACCGTGGCAAATAATGCACCAGCATTGTTAATGTTTTTGCTGATGATCTCAGAAAAGAAAGATTCTCTTGCATTTTTCAGTTGTAGGTTATATCTGTATAGTCTCTATTTATAGATAATATAGTGAACCTGGAGTCCAGTCTTTCTCCACCTGCGTTCAGCTTTTCAACACTCCTTTTTTTTACTTCTGACTGGTGGAGCACTTCTCCATGGAGACATTTTCTTCCCAGAAACAACTTTCACTTTAATTGGAGCAATTGAATCAATGATGTCTGAGATTTTAGAATGAAAGTTATCTACCAGCTCATCTACAGTGTTACAGGGCAAAGTGGAGGTAGAAGAGTAAATCTGGTTAAAGGTTTCAGCAGCACCGTCCTTAAAGATGTGTTTTCTTATTAAGTCTCTTTGACAAACTGAGTCATTGCAGATGATGCTTTCAAAAATAACAGAAAAGTGGTCAGATAGAGAAACATCAGTTATAGACACCTTGGAAATGTTTAGACCCTTAGTGATGATCAAGTCCAAAATATGTCCCTGTTTGTGCGTTTGCTGTTTAACATGTTGAGTCAAACCAACATTTCTAAGAGTGTCACATAGATCTATTGGACTTCTGTCTTCAGGATTGTCCATGTGAATGTTGAAGTCTCCCACAATAATTAAACAGTCATAATCAACACATATCACAGATAAAAGCTCATTAAAATCATTGATAAAGTTTGTTTTGGACTTAGGAGGCCTGTAAATATTGAAGAACATGGTTCGGACCGGGCTCTTTACCTGGAGAGCCAAATATTCAAAAGAGTCAAATCTGCCCAGAAATACTTTCTTACACTCTAATAAATCTTTAAACAAAGTGGCTCCTCCACCTTTTCTTTGCTGTCTGCTCTCACAAAGAAAATAGTAGTTTGGAGGCGTCGCCTCTATCAGAATGGGAGCTTCATTAAATTCATGTAACCATGTTTCTGTTAAAAACAGAACATCAAGATCGTGGTCAGTAATGAAGTCATTGATTAAAAATGATTTTCCTGACAGAGATCTAATGTTCAGTAAAGCCAGTTTATATGACTTAGTTGCTGCTATTAACTCTGTGTCTGGTTGTACCTGACAGTTTATGGCTTTTTTTGATTGTTAATTACTGTCTCATCCTTTTAGCTTTGTTCTGTCACGTATAAGCACAGAGATTTTACAACTATCTCCTATTAGGGGGCCAAGGTTTTCCTGGACATGTTCATTTCTGATAGAGTTACCACTGGGGCCCAGACTGTATCACAGAGAAGTGATTTGAAGGTTCTGATTAGGAGGAGATAGATTAGGAGGTGGTGGAGGTCTGCGGCTTTTGGAAGATGTTGGTTTAGTAGCAGGGCCTCGGCCATGGGGGGTGTTGAATGGAGAAGATGTCAGCGCCATTTGGGTCCCGATTTTAAGAGCCCCTTTCATGTTATCAGAATCCAGTAAAGCAAAAAGCGGGCTCAGTGGGGAGATGGGAGAGTTCTGTGCGGTCTGGGTCTGGGTTTGGGGGGAGGGGGGTTTAATGGGGGGGTCCACTTCTCCTGTGGATTTCGACAGAGGTGGAAGCACCAGTTGCAGTGTGTGTTGTTATTTATAAAGTGTCAGTTGCTGCGTTGTCTTTGAATTTAGATGTAGACTTCAGAATGATTGAGACAGTATAGGAGGCCTCATTGATATTTTTCATGTTAATGGTGGGAGAATGGGTGGTAGTATTTTTAATCTGGGCGAAAGTGGACTTCAGAGCGTCATCAATTGATGGTTTGGTATATTTAGCTACAACAGAAGATAAGAATCTTAAAGGAGATTCAGTGGTTGTATTTCTGTCAGCAGAAGTTTCAGCTGTCACAGTTAAGGCTTTCAGATTGTCCAGTGAGGTGGCTGGATTGTCAGTTGTGGATCTCTGGTCTTCAGTGGTAGTGATGAAAACCGGTTTTTGTGGTTTCTATTACAGTTTTAAGAACATAGGTGCTTAGATTATTTGTAATTATGTGGAAAATAGTGGGCTAATGAGTGGAACCTGGGCTGCTGGGTGCTGCTTTTGAGGGATTTCTCTGGACTGTTTGAATAATCAATTTCTTTGGGCTGTCGTTTGGAGTTTTGGCGGTGAAGCTTGGGGGTAGAGTGTTAGGTAAAATATCAGTAGAGTGACCAGGAGTGTTAGTTTTATGGCCAGATGGTGCTGGTAGTTTGACACTGGTTGAGAGTACTGGATGTTTTTTAGTAGTCACATCTTCAGCAGTTTTCCAATGATGCCTTATGTCACTCGTTCTTGCTTGAATATTCCCTGCACCGTTGATAAATATTAATTTAGACTCTATTTATGTTGGTGATGAAGACTGTAGTTAAAGTGCTATTGGAAATATTGTCAACGCTAGTATTGGAAGTCTGTGTACTATTTGGGGACAAAGTATTTGCAATGTTGATAATAGTTTTATTTATTGTGTCCTGACTGACCGTGGCAGACGATGCTGTGATGGTTCTTGTGTTGAAAGTGGCAGTGTTGGTTGTAGCATTTGGGCCAAAAGGTCTGGGGGTCATCAGAGCCTTGATTTTGCTAATTGGAATCTCAGACATCTTGTCTTGAAGCTTGATGGATGTTTTTGAGTCTATAGTTGTTCTTGTGTTATTATAACAGTAGTTTTAGCCAAAATAATTGTCTTTAAGGTGTCCAGTAAGGAGGCGGGATTGGGAGTTGTGGATCTTTGGTTAACATTGGTGGTGTTAAAAATGTATGTTGTGGTTTCTGTCATGGCATTAATTGTTTTATCGTGGGAAATGCTGGTGAAGTCAATTAAACCTGGGGTGGTGGGTGTATTTTGTATTTGTACAGGTTTCAAGGTATTTGTATGGATGGTTTGAATAGTTAACCTTTTTCCACTGTCAGTTGGAGTTTTGATGGTTGTGCTTGGTGTTGTAGTGATGTCTTTAAAAGTTGTCAAAAAGTTATTTGTGGTTGTTGTAGTACTACTGGTGGTTGTTTGAATGTCACCTGCACTGCTGATAGAAGGCAATTTAGAGTGTGTGATGGTATTGGTAATGGAGATGGAAGTTACATTGTTCATGGTAGCTGTTTGAGTGTCAGAACTGGAAGTCTGTGTTATTGTGGTGGACAAAGAATTTGAAGCTCTGGTATTGCATTCAGTTCTTGTGTTTCGACTGACAGTAGTGGAGGAAGGCATGAAAATTCCTGTGTTGAAATTGGGATCATCGGTTGTTGTGGATTGGTAAGGAGTGAAATAGAGGTAATTGGAGGTAACTGGTTGGGGTCTGGTGTTCAACAGAGACCCAGCAGCGGCAAACAGAGTTTCAGAGTTCTTATCTAGAGTCTTTGTGGAGTTAGTTGGATTAATGGTTGCTCCTGTGTTGACAGAGGTCTTACTAGTAGATTCAGTTGTTGTAGCGGGGCTTGGAGTGTCACTGGTATGGGCTGACATGGGCTAAAACAAATAAAGCAGGTTCAGATAGGTTGCAAAGTAATTTTTAAGGGGCTGGAAGCTTTGCTTCTTTGACGTTCCCCTACATCACAGAAACAGTACCAGGTTGGCCCTCTTTTGCCCTCAGAACTGCCTCAGTAGTTTGTTACATTGATCCAACAAGGTATCAGAAATATGTCAGAGTCCACATTGACATGATAGCATCACCCTGCGCCTTCGGGTTGGGGAGAGGTCTCTGACTATCATTGCAGCCTACGGGCTGAGTGGTAGTGCGGAGTACCCGGCCTTCTTGGCGTCCCTGTCGGGGGTGCTGGATAGTGCCCCTCCCGGGGACTCCATTATTCTGCTGGGGGACTTCAACGCCCACGTTGAAACAACAGTGACACCTGAAGAGACGTGATCGGGAGGAATGGCCTCCCCGATCTGAATCCGAATGATGTTTTGTTATTGGACTTCTGTGCTAGTCACGGATTGTCCATAATGAACACCATGTTCAAACATAAGGGTGTCCATCAGTGCACTTGGCACCAGGACACCCTAGGCAGGAGGTCAATGATCAACTTTGTTGTCGTATCATCAGTCCTTCGGACGCACGTTTTGGACACTCGGGTGAAGAGAGGGGCTGAGCTGTCCACTGATCACCACCTGGTGGTGAGTTGGATCCGCTGGGGGAGGAGAAAGCCGGACAGACTTGGCAGGCCCAAGCACATAGTGAGGGTCTGCTGGGAACGTCTGGCGGAGCCCTTGGCCAGGGATGTATTCAACTCTCACCTCCGGGAGAGCTTTGACCAGATCCCGGGGGATGTTGGAGACATAGAGTCCGAGTGGACCATGTTCTCCGCATCTATTGTCGATGCTGCGGCCGTAAGGTCTGCGGTGCCTGTCGCGGCAGCAATCCCCAAACTCTGTGGTGGACACCGGCAGTAAGGGACGCTGTCAAGCTAAAGAAGGAGTCCTATCGGCTGTGGTTGGCTTGTGGGACTCCTGAGGTGGCTGACGGGTACTGTGGGGCCAAGCGTGCCGCGGCCCGGGCGGTGGCAGAGGCAAAAACTCAGACCTGGGAGGAGTTCGGTGAGGCCATGGAGAAGGACTACCGGTTGGCCCCGAAGCGATTCTGGCAAACCGTCCGGTGCCTCAGGAGGGGGAAGCAGTGCTTCGCGAACACTGTTTATAGTGGGGGTGGGGAGCTGCTGACCTTGACTGGGGACATTATCGGCCGGTGGAAGGAATACTTTGAGGATCTCCCCAATCCTGCCATCACGCATTCCCTGGTGGAAACAGAGGCTGGGGACTTGGGGTTGGACTCTTTCATCACCCAGGCTGAAGTCACCGAGGTGGTTAAAAAGCTCCGCGGTGGCAAGGCTTCGAGGTTGGATGAGATCCGCCCTAAGTACCTCAAGTCTCTGGATGTTGTGGTGCAGTCATGGTTGACACACCTCTTCAACATTGCGTGGCGGACGGGGACAGTGCCTCTAGACTGGCAGACTGTGGTGGTCCCCCTACATAAAAGGGTGACCGGAGGGTGTGTTCCACCTACAGGGGGATCACACTCCTCAGCTTCTCTGGTAAGGCCTACTCCAGGTGTTGGGACCACAGAGCCATGGGTTTTCAACACTAAAACTCCGGTACATACTTTCCTGGAACCTTTCAAAATAAAGTGCATTAACCTTCTTCCAGCACAGCCAGGAAAGGGGGTAACTGCGGACTTCCTGTGGCGCCAATACCCAAATAAAAGCCCCACCTTTCCACAAGTCTTTCTCTTCCATACGGCCTCCCAGAGGGACCGGTCAGGAGGTAACAAAGCACGCTGAATGTCTTTTGCTGGCAAAAAGACATAAATTCAACTGGATCCAAGGACCGATCACCGATCATTTGCAAAAGTTAAGTAGAATGAAATACTGTCTGTGTATCCGGTATTTTCATTCATGAACTGTGAAATTAAGGTGTAAGAGTTGCTTACATTTTCTCTTTGAGGACCCACAGAAGCAAACAGTGTTCCGAGAGAAGCCGGTGGAGAAGCTGTTTCGACAAGCCGAGTCTGGAGGAAAGACGACGGCCGCAACCGTGTTTACGGTAACGAACAGCTGGTCACCTTCTGATCGGGAGAAACTGAAGAAGTTAGCGGGAAGCTAACTCTTTGTTCACGACGGATATCTTCTTCAAACTTCGCCTTTGGACAACATTCACTCAACAGGGTCAGAGGTTGGGTTTTGGGCAGATTAACAGATTGGTTTAGGATGAAATGATCTAAACGTTTTCATGTTATGAAGTTTGTTTTGTGGAACTCGGCTATCTTGGTGCTAGCATGCTACCTGTAGCACCCAGGCCGGTTCGTGTTCTTTGTATGTTTTAAAGCTAAGATAAACTTTATTTAAAGGGTGGTTTTAACCAGAACATTGCTCATGACGCGCCGTCAGCGCTTATGCATTTTAACCCTGGTATTTTAAAGGTATGTGTTGATTCTGGCGCTAAGCTATCTCTAGCTTAGCACTTTAGCTAGCTTCTTTGTTAGCCCAACAAACAGCCGGTAAGAACACATGTGCTAGCATTAAGGCTAGTCAACAGAAAGGTTGTTAGTTTTCAAGCTAGTGAATAATAGTCCCTGAACATCATTTACTAAAGTTGATAACTAAGTAAACACCATTAAGCCCCATTTCTCCAGAAAGATTTGGCTCTTTTCCAAAATACTCAATAATATTTCTTCAAATATTATTTTAATAAATAAAGGCAGTTAATTAGACACCGTTGAGAATTAGTCATCCAGGAGGTTGGTTTTATTCAGCAGATCATTATTTAAAACATTATTTTATTAAAATAATATTTAATCTGATCTTGCATTGTGAAGGGTTGTCTAAAGGTTGCTGATTATTGTCTAAGTTGGTTCCAAGACTAACTTCACTTCATTTCCAGATTCTTCAAGATAATCCTTGGTTCTCAAACATAAACATTGCATGGTAATGTTGCATCACTCTTTTGGTCATAATTTCTAATCATCTTTAATCAACTTGTTTATATTATACATAGTCCATTAGTCTTCATTATTCTTTAATTCTGCTTGGTAGTTTAGTTGGATTGTTTTAGCAAAGTAAAGAGTTTGTTGATTGAAATATGTTTGATTTTGAGTTGACTTATTTTTGTTAATAAATTCTTGTATTTTAAGAAATTGTGTGAATATATTCCATATATGTGCAGAGTTTATGCTGTTCAATAATGTCAGAGCTCGTCTCACACCTTTCTATTCTGTCCTAATACCATCACCTTACTGGGCTGGTATTCACAGGACAATCCTTAACAGACCGGAATATTATTTGGTAAAATATTAATATTACAATATTAATATTAAATAATATTCTCAGATTCATATTTACAACACCAGGGTATTGGAGAGGAGAGTCCGGCCGATAGTCGAACCTCGGCTTCAGGAGGAGCTGTGTTGTTTTCGTCCCGGCCGTGGAACACTGGACCAGCTCTATACCCTCTACAGGGTACTCGAGGGTTCATGGGAGTTTGTCCAACCGGTTCACATGTGTTTTGTGGACTGTGTCCATCATGATGCTCTGTGGGGTGGTGCTCCAGGAGTATGGAATCGGGGGCCCTTTATTAGGGGCCATCCGGTCTCTGTACAAGTGGAGCAGGAGTTTGGTTCGCATTGCCGGCACTAAGTCGGACCGGTTCCAGGTGCATGTTGGACTCCGGCAGGGCTGCCCTTTGTCACCGGTCCTGTTCATAACTTTTATGGACAGGATTTCTAGGCGCAGCCAAGGGCCGGAGGGGGTCTGGTTTGGGGACCAGAGGATTTAATTTCTTCTTTTTGCAGATGAGGTGGTCCTGCTGGCCCCCTCTAGCCAAGACCTACAGCATGTGCTGGGGCGGTTCGCAGCCAAGTGTGAAGCGGCTAGGATGAAGATCAGCTCCTCCAAGTCCGATGCCATGGTTCTCGACCGGAAAAGGGTGGCTTGTCCTCTTCAGGTTGGAGGGGAGTTCCTGCCTCAAGTGGAGGAGTTTAAGTATCTCGGGGTCTTGTTCACGAGTGAGGGAAGAATGGAGCGGGAGATCGACAGACAGATCGGTGCGGCTGCCACAGTAATGGGGGCGCTGTGCCGGTCCGTTGTGGTGAAGAGAGAGCTGAGCCGAAAAGCAAAGCTCTCAATTTACTGGTCGGTCTACGTTCCTACCCTCACTTATGGCCATGAACTTTGGGTCATGACCGAAAGAACGAGATCCCGGATACAAGCGGCTGAAATGAGCTTCCTCCGTAGGGTGGCCGGGTAATATTTAATCATATAACCTTCGTGACTGCATAACATTGTTTCCTGTTCTGGTTATAGAAACTCAGGCATGAGTTTTCATGAAAAGTCACATGTGAAGCAATTCTTCAAAACAGAATAAAAACAAAGTGTTTGTATGATGAAGACTATTGTATGACCTTCACATTCCATCAAGGGTGTCCATCTGTGGTCAGAGGATCATATCAGTGAGGAGAACCTGGAGATGGACAGCAGCTCCTTCATTACCTGTGAGAGAATGTGGCTGCAGGAGTAAGGAAGCTCCAACAGAAACCACAGTCTGAAGTTCCAAACAGAACCAGCACATCTGTCAGGCAGCAACAACAACCTTCTTCCATCTGCCGAGACAAATTCAGATTTACATTACTGTTCTTTAAATGGGCTGTACTTTGGCCAGCTCCACGCCACTCAGCATGCTTTGTGACCGTTTCCATTACTGGCTTTTCTGGCCCGGTACTGGCTGTTTTGGTACCGGCAGCAGGTCCGCTGGGGCTGAGCAGGGCCGAAATGTGACGTGAACAGCTGTTCACTGCTTTGCCATGGGCATGGTTAGCAGTGTGTTTAGGAGTCTGAATGCAATATTCAGGGGCAGCTCGATGAGAAGGCGTTCGCAGAGGTAGCGGAGAAAATAAAAACTATTAAGGACCACGATGGCCGGAGGGGGTCAAACGGAAAGCCATGGCAGTGGTTCGAAATACACACGTGGACAACATTGTTGGTACCCCTCGGTTAATAAAATAAAAACCCACAATGGTCACAGAAATAACTTGAATCTAACAAAGGTAATAATGAATAAAGATTCTATGAAAATGAACAAATGAAAGTCAGACTTTGCTTTTCAAACATGCTTCAACAGAATTATTAAAAAAAATAAACTCATGAAACAAATGATGGTACCCTTAACCTAATATTTTGTTGCACAAGCCTTTTCCAGACGGCATGTTTCAGCTCCTTCCAAAGATGCTCAATAGGATTTAGGTCAGGGGTCATAGAAGGTCACTTCAGAATAGTCCAATGTTTTCCTCTTAGTCATTCTTGGGTGTTTTTAGCTGTGTGTTTTGGGTCATTATCCTGTTGAAAGACCCATGACCTGCGACTGAGACCAAGCTTTCTGACACTAGGCAGCACATTTCTCTCTAGAACCCCTTGATAGTCTTGAGATTTCAACATTCCTGAACAGATTCAAGACACCCTGTACCAGATGCAGCAAAGAAGCCCCAGAACATAACAGAGCCTCCTCCATGTTTCACAGTAGGGCCCGTGTTCTTCTCTTCATATGCTTCATTTTCCATCTGTGAACATAGAGCTGATGTGCCTTGCCAAAAAGTTTTTGTCTCATCTGTCCATAGGACATTCTCCCAGAAGCTTTGTGGCTCGTCAACATGTAGTTTGGTAGATTCCAGTCTGGCTTTTTCATGATTTGTTTTCAACAATGGTCTCCTTGGTCGTCTCCCATTAAGTCCACTTAGCCTCAAAACAACATCGGATGGTGCGATCTGACACTGATGTTCCTTGAGCTTGAAGTTCACCTTTAACCTCTTTAGAAGTTTTTCTGGGCTCTTTTGCTACCGTTCATATTATCCGTCTCTTTGTTTTGTCATCTATGTTCCTCCTGCAGCCACGTCCAGGGAGGTTGGCTACAGTCCCATGGATCTTACATTTCTGAATAATATGTGCAACTGTAGTCACAGGAACATGAAGCTGCTTGGAGATGGTCTTATAACGTTTACCTTTGACATGCTTGTCTATAATTTTCTTTCTAATCTCCTGAGACAACTCTTTCCTTCACTTCCTCTGGTCTATGTTGAGTGTTGTTGGGACCCACAGCCATGAGTTCCAACAGGAAATGCGGTACGGACTTTTCTGGAACTTTCAAAATAAATTGCATTAACCTACTTCTGGCACAACTTAGGAATGGGGGGTAACAGCGAACTTCCCATGATGCCACTATCCACATAAAACCCCACTTCCCCCAATGGTCCGATCTCTTCCACACGGCCTCCAGAGGGACCAGATAGGGGGGAACAGCGTGCTAATGTCTCTTTGCTGGCAAACAGACACAAACTCTTCAAAATGGATCCAAGGGTGTCATAAGATCACACGATCATATGCAAAGTTAAGAACAAGTGAATCACTGTTTGTGTATCTGGTGATTTCATTCATAAAGAGAGGAAATTAAGGTATAAGCATTGCTTTACTCTGTCTCTGAGGCCTGCAGAAGCAAACCGTGTCCCAGAGGATTCACCGTAGAGACGCTGTCTCTACTAAGCAGATTGGAGCGGTTTTCCCGGTCTGAGAGGACGACAACAGGAGCCGCATCCCATGGTAACGTGCAGTGTGGTCAGCAGGCAGAACGAGCCGTCTTCCAGCCACTGCTCCGGAGGTTAGCTGGAAGAAAACCGTTTGTTGACTGTGGACGTTTCTTCAAACTTCGTCGTCGCCTGGACAACTCCTCAACACGTTCATGAGGTTAGGTTTTGGCAGAGAGATAAAAGTGATTTAGAATGAAATAATCTAAACATTTTTTCATTTTATGAAGTTTGGTTTTGTTTGGGTTGAACTGCAGGCTATCTGCAGCACACGTGTTCAGGTTGTGTTCTTTGTGTGTTTTTAAAGTTAAGACAAACTTTATTAAAAGGGTGATTTTAAACAGAACATTGATCATAACGCGCCGTCCGCGCTTATGCATTTTAACCCTTTTATTAACCCTGGTATTTTAAAGGTATGTGTTTGATTCTGGTGCTAAGCTATCAGCTTCTTTTGTTAGCTCAAATGCTAACCAGTAAGAACACGTGCTTGCTAGTAAATAATATTTATCCAGAAAGATTTAGTTTTCAATCCAGTAAATAATGTGTCCTTAACATCATTTACTAGATTCGATAACTATTAAACACCATTAAGCCCAATTTCTCCAGAAAGATTTGGCTCTTTTCCAAAATATTCCCTTAATATTTCTTCAAATATTATTTTAAATAAATGAAGGCAGCTAATTAGACACCGTTGAGAATTATTCATCCAGAAGGTTGGTTTTATTCAGGAGATCATTCTTTAAAACATTATTTTATTAAAATAATATTTTACCTGATCTTACATTATGAAGGGTTGTCTAAACGTTTGCTGATTATTGCCTAAGTTGGTTCCAAGACTAACTTAACTTCACTTCCAGATTCTTCAAGATAATCCGTGGTTCTCAAACATAAACATTGGTAATAGTCCATAGCCCATTAATCTTCATTATTCTTTAATTCTGCTTGGTAGTTTAGTTGGATTGTTTTAGCAAAGTAAAGAGTTTGTTGATTGAAATATGTTTGACTTTGAGTTGACTTATTTTTGTTAATAAATTCTTGTATTTTAAGAAATTGTGTGAATTTATTCCATATATGTGCAGAGTTTATGCTGTTCAATAATGTCAGAGCTCGTCTCACACCTTTCTATTTTGTCCTAATACCATCGCCTTACTGGGCTGGTATTCACAGGACGATCCCAGCGGGTGAGAGAGATCCAGGTAAAACTCCGTGGCCACGGTAAAAAGACCTTTTCCGGGACTGGTTCTCCCTGGCGGGCTGGGATCCGAGGGTTGACGGAACTCCAAAGACGCAGGGAAGTGTGAGTAAATCTTATGATTAAAAAGAGGGATGAATGACAAAATAATAAAATAGTAAAACCCTGACAATTCTAGACACTATCAGGTACAAGAGAAGAATACAGTTAAATTCCGCAGGAGGGTAGGCTCCCTTAGTTGAAATAGACTAATTAAATTCTACGTTAAGGACGGCGGAGTCCTCTGTTAAGAAACTAATAAAAGGAGCGAGTGAGTGTGAGAGTGGAAAAATAGCCACCACTAGGTGACTGTTTTTCATATAAATTAAACAAGGAACAAATGGTGAGCCGTTGCGGATGCATGTAGGCAAGAAAATTCCACCTTAACGGGTTGAAGTGAATTTTACCGCAACAGGTTAGTTGATCACCATCTTGTTTAAAAGGTATTTCCAGTATTTAGAACACACCAGGTGTTAAAACCATACTGGAACTAAAAGTCGCCTAAAAATGGGTAAGGGACAAAGTAAAGAAAAACAAAAGTTACTTGATAATTTATCATGCAAAGATTGGAAAGTAGTAGAAAAGGAAGAACCAACAGCTGTGGAACCATTATGTTACTGGGTAAAACATTATAACTTTAATGGAAAGTTATCCACGGCTGCCTTAAAAGACTTACAAGGTAAAATAGCTAACAAATGTAAACAAAATGAAAAACAAATGAAAAGAAAAAGAAATAATGTTTCACCAAAAGGAAGATGATGAATATTCAGGTCCTTATGCAGCCTTACAGCAACAATTAGCCCAACAAGATGAAGAGGCGGCTAGGGAAGATGAAATAACTGAGCCTACGGCTCCCCCTGTCGCCCCAGTTCCCAAAAATCCACTTAAATATACATCAAAAGATATAGGAAGTAAGCCTAAATTACGGAAAGACGGCGCAGTAGGAAGCTGGTCAACAACCCTATCTGGGGACTTTAATAGTGTGTTAAGCCCTCCCAGGGAACCTCAAAAGTTACTAAGTTTTGAGGAAGAGGGACTTGAAGTACAGACTTTCCCTCTGATAGAACTTCCAAATCCACGATCAGGACAGGATGATCCGGCTGTAATAAGGGTATATCGAACATGGACACAAGATGATATTAAAAAGGCAGTAGAGGGCATTCCCCACCCTAGAGAAGATGTTGAGGAATGTTTGAAACAAATGGAAGACCTCAGACGTTCTTATCACCTGAACGGAGCAGAAGTACAACAGGTGTGGATGTGCAAGTTAGGCCCTGACTGGCTTCATGTTAAAGGAACTTATACGCCTACTCAAGCAGATGGTACCAACCGAGTTGCTGACAGTGATGATCTGACAGAACATGTGAACCCCCTATTGGAAAGAATTAAAGCTAAATATAAAAAGAGAGCAAATTACACTGAAATAGGAAGGTGCCGACAGAAACCAGATGAACCATTTGATGAATATAGAGCAAGAATGGGAACGGTGTTCAAGGTTCACAGTGGTCTAGAACCAAGTGAAAATGTAGACAGTGCCTTCCAACAACAGTTAAAAAATGCACTCCATTCAGGTTCGTCACCTGAAATACATGGCTGGGTAAACCGCCATTACATAGGAATGAGTGGAGGCTCATTACAGGATTACATCAACCATGCCCTGCATGCAGAAAAAGTTATAAAAAGTAAAAAGACCAAACAAAAAGACACAGTGTTCTACCACGAGGAAGAGACAGCCTGTTTTGATAATGCAGTTTATTATCAACAAACACGAGGCAGGGGGCGTGGTAGAGGTCGAGGAAGAGGTAGAGGCAAAGGACATTTTGGAGCACAAAATCCAAGAGCATGCTGGTCCTGTGGAAAAGAGGGACATATGGCTAGAGACTGCCAAAGTAGCTCTGCCCAACAAAACTATAGTGCGTGACTAGTACCAGAGCCACAGGGGAAACTGAGCAGACAACCCCTTGGTGAAATGACAGAAAGGGTACTTTTGACTGAGGAGGGAGAAAATATATTAAATCTGGAAGAACTGTTCTATGTAGAAAAAATTAGACCAGAAATAACATTGATAGTACAAGGCACACCTATCACGTTCCTTTGTGATTCTGGAGCATGTAGAACCACCCTCAGAGAGCCACTACCACATGCAAAGCCTAGTGGAAATTATGCTGTGGTCAGAGCAGCCCAAGGAGTGACAAAAAGGGTTACTGAGACTGAACCCATATGGCTCAGAGACCCGGAAGGAAAAATATGCCAACTTTCGGTACTGATATTGCCAGAATGTCCAGTAAATCTATTAGGTAGAGATGCAATGGTCGCCTTACAACTAATCATATTGCCAACTCCTGATGGATTAAAAATAGCTAGGGAAAGGCCTGAAAATGTATATGTAATGCAGGGAGTGGGAAGCCCAAACTATTACTATACATTGGACATCCCAAATAAAGCACCAACTTCCACGGGGTCATTTCTCGTAGATGAAGGAAAAAATTTCATACAAAACCCTCAGGATGTAATGTCACCTGATGACCTACATGTTACAATGTGGTACACAAACAAACCAGTCACACATGCAGCATTACTGACAGAACTGCTACAAGCTGTGCAATTACCAAAAGAACTAGCAATATGCAAATGTGCGGCACACACAACAGGAACTGACCCAGTTTCAAAAGGCATCGCCTTTGCAGACAAGATAGCAAAGGAAGCAGCACAGAAACAAATACAAGTTCTAATGATGACAGGAGCTGATTTACAAAATGAAACATTAAAAGACATGCAACAACAATCACCAAAGCAGGAACAACAACAATGGCAAAGAAAAGGGGCACAATTAAAAGAAGGTATTTTCACCTGACCAGAAAATAAACCAATCCTACCAAAAAACCTATACAAATGGGCAGCAATATTGAGTCATGGTCAGTCACATGTCTCAACAGGAGGGATGACAGGATTGGTAAACCAAGTATACACAACCTATGGATTCAACTCCTATTCAAAAATTTTTTGTAGAAGCTGCTTAGTATGTGCAAAACACAATGCCCAAGGGAACTTAAGGCCAAAAAGGGGACAATTTCCCAAGGCCAAATACCCTTTTCAACATATCTACATGGATTTCATAGAACTAAACAACAGCGAAGGGAAAAAGTATTATTTAGTAATAATAGATTCATTCTCAAAATGGATAGAACTATTTCCAACAAAAACACCAGATGCATTAACAGTGGCAAAAGCCTTATGCAAAGACATAATACCAAGGTATGGTATTCCAGAGAAAATCTATAGTGACAACGGTACACACTTTGTTAATCAAATCATTAACAGAATAGGACAAGCCTTCCATATAGACCTAAAACACAACTGTGCTTATCATCCACAAAGCGCTGGGCTAGTAGAAAGAATGAATGGGACTATAAAGAACAGGTTAAGAAAATGCATGGAAGAAACTGGAAGACCATGGACTAAATGCATGGATTTAGTAAAACTCTATATCAACATAACTAGCTCAGATGGATTAACACCATATGAAACTGTGTTTGGGAGACCTTACAGACTGCCATATTTTAAAAATATGTGGGAAACAGATGATGAAAGCACACTGGCAGATTATATGAAAAAGATGTTACAACAAAGACAGCAAAACAATGAGAAAACTAATGATGATGAAACTTCTGTGTCTACGCAGGGAATACCGTTAGTTGAACCAGGTGACTGGGTCCTGATAAAAAGCATAAAGAAGAAGTATTGGCATTCACCTAAGTGGGAAGGGCCCTATCAGGTGTTGTTGACTACTGGAACTGCGATTAAGATTGCAGAAAGGAACTCATGGATCCATCTAACACATTGTAAAAGAATAATAGAACATGACTAAAATAAATTTCTCAATAGCAGTGTTTACTCTAACTATCATTGTTTGTGTTGTAGTAATAGCATTGTGGTATCTGTTGTAGCATTGTAGCTCTTCATCTGACCTTCAGAGGTAGTCCGGCTACAAAGGGGGCTGCAATTATAGTTTGCAGTTGTCTCAAACCGGTGAAGATTGTCCACAGCTCTGCTACAGGTTTTTAGGAAGGGCTCCAATCTACAGAAAGATGTTCACCCCTACACACAAAACGATATTGATAATAGGGAGCATCATCTCAATCATAGTTGTAAGTGCCCTGTTAATATGGGAAAGAAATCACAAAATGCAAAAAAGAAGAGCAGGGTACTATAATCCTAATCGATCCAGAATCCAACATGAAATATTAAAAAACCGCTGTAATACTACAGATGGGGATAGCAGTAGAACAAAAGAACTGTATTTCTGCTATCAAACTAACAGAACACAGACTGTGTTCACTTTTGATCGAAACTTGCAAATAGGGGGCTATGGGGCAAACAGCTGGGATGGGTATGACTGGTATCTAGATTGTAGTGGTATGAAACAATCAGGACATTGGTGGGGAAATGTCTTTGCCACTACAGGATTATGGGAAAAGGGAACATATGGATACTCCACAGAGTGCCGGGATTGGGGGAAACAGGTCTCATTAACCAAAACAAATAAACAATTAATGTTAAACATTAACACGACCCTAATTCCTTTTGGTGTACCCAAGAGTTTTGGTGAACACCAGAACCCCCCGTGCCATGGATTGGCCCTATGCGTGTGGAGACCACATGCACAAGATCCCTGTATAACATTATTATTGTGTCCTAACATCACAGTGGTCAATGTGACCCTGGAAAAGAGACCGGACATTACCATAGGACCAAAATCTGACTCGCCCATCCAACCTAAAATCTTTGTACAACCCGAGACAGATGACTGGTTTAAAATAACTACAGGAATATCTAAAATAGATAACAACTGGCTCTTAATGGCAGAACAGGCTGCCCGGGCGGCAAAAACAGATTGTGTAGTATGCATGGGAGCCAGACCTCTGCTACAAGTGGTACCCTCAGCATTAACAAAAGAATGCCTAGTAGAAGTAATGAACAGCACAAGACCTTCGACAAACTGCACCATATGGGATGAGATTTATCCTCTGACTACTGCCGAGAAACAAAAACCAATGTTTTCAAATAAGGTTGCTCCAGGAAACTTCTCCTGTATAAACCGAACAGGTGTAGGATCAAACATAAGCAGGCTCAATAAAGATCAATGTCAATCTATCGTAGCAGTAGACGTAAGCTTTAAATCTAAGGCACGCAGCGATATCTGGTGGTGGTGTGGGGATGATAAACTGTATGACAGGTTGCCATACAACACAACTGGTTTGTGTGCATCAGTGTCATTAATTTTTCCTGTATCTGTCATTCCACTCTCAGTAGCTGATTTACTGGCTTCAGTGAGCAGCATATTTCCACACACCTGGAAAAACAGAGCAAAAAGATCAGGATGGAGTAAAGATGACCCTACTTACATAGACAGCATAGGAATACCAAGAGGGGTCCCTGATGAATATAAATTAGCAGATCAAGTAGCAGCAGGCTTTGAATCCACCATATGTTGGTGGTGTACAATCAATAAAAATGTAGACAGAATCAACTACATCCATTATAATGTGCAGAGATTAGGAAACAAACTGAAGAAGGTTTCTCCGCTATCCATGAACAACTGTCAGCTACCTCACTTATGGCTTTCCAAAATAGAATTGCCGTTGACATGCTCTTAGCTGAGAAAGGGGGTGTTTGTTCCATATTTGGTGGTCAGTGTTGCACTTTTATACCAAATAACACCGCAGCTGATGGAAGCCTGACTAAAGCGTTGGAAGGCCTTAGATCACTCAACGACAAAATGAAAGACCATTCTGGAGTTGACACCTCAATGTGGGATGGTTTCGGGGAAATGTTTGGAAAATATAAACAACTAGTGTTTTCTATATTAATGTCTATTGCTGTGTTTGCAGCTATTCTCACCTTATGTGGATGTTGTTGTATTCCTTGTATAAGAGCCTTGTGTTCTCGAATAATCACCTCTGCTATACAACCAGTTAAAACAGAGCTCTCAGAGATGTATGCCCTTATAAGACCAGACGAGGACTCAGATGAAGACCCTGATGAGACAAGCAATGAAGAGACGTCCCTGCATTTTCCAGACTTGTATCCAGACCCTGATGGTTATTAGGGAGGTCCTCTGAGTGTAACTTTTTATGCATTGCAATGATTTCATGACTGAAAATCTGAAAAGAAGTAGTCACTGAATGATGTTTAAAATTGATATAATGCTAAACTGAATAAACAGGAGGGAAATGTTAGATAAATGTACATACATTATTCAGTTTTCATTCTACATTACTTATTTACTATCTAGATGTGCTGTTTATATTACTGATTGAGAATGGTTGTTATCTCCTTATATGCATAGAGGAATATGATGTTGCAACATGAGCACAGGATGTGAGAACAGTCTGTTTTCACATAAAGATAAACTCCCTCAGCAGTTGAAACTTCATGTAACTAGGGCGTTCCTTTTCTAATAAAGCATGAAGAGCGGAGACTGTCTTCAGAGTGTGTTTGGAGGATTGTAACTGAGACAGTCTCCGGGACACTCTCCTTGCAAGTTAAAACAAACTAACTTCTCTGTGTCTTTCTTTGTGCAGATGTTGTAATGAGTGTTGGGGTTTAAACCTAACACTCCATATTTTAACACCAATGACAGAATCTTTGCTGTTAATGATTTAATAGCCTGCCTGGTCAAAAAAAAGGTCACACACTCTAATATTTGGTTGGACCGCTTTTAGCTTTGATTATGGCTCACATTCGCTGTGGCTTTGTTTCGATAAGCTTCTGCAACGTCACAAGATTTATTTCCACCCAGTGTTGCATTCATTTTTCACCAAGATCTTACTTTGATGATAGAGTCTGACCGCCGTGCAAAGCCTTCTTCAGCACATCCCAAAGATTCTCAATGGGGTTAAGGTCTGGACTCTATGGTGGTCAATCCATGTGTGAGAATGATGTCTCATGCTCCCTGAACCACTCTTTCACATTTAGAGCCCGATGAATCCTGGCATAGCCGTCTTGGATTATGCCCGTCCCATCAGGGAAGAAAAGGTCCATTGCTGGAATAACCTGATCATTCAGTGTATTCAGGTAGTCAGCTGACCTCATTCTTTGAACACATACTGTTGCTGAACCCAGACCTGACCACCTGCAGCAACCCCAGATCATAGCGCTGCCCCGACAGGCTGGTACAGTAGGCACTAGACATGATGGTTGCATCACTTCACCTGCCTCTCTTCTTGCCCTGATGAGCCCATCACTCTGGAACAAGGTAACTCTGGACTCATCAGACCACATGACCTTCTTCCATTGCTCTAGAGTCCAATCTTTAGGCTCCCTAGCTAATTGAAGCCTTTTTCCCAGTTAGCCTCACTGATTAGAGGTTTTCTTAAGGCTACACAGCTGTTCAGTCCCAATCCCTTGAGTTTCTTTCGCATTGTGTGTGTGGAAATGCTCTTACTTTCACAATTAAACAGAGTTCTACTGTTGCTTTGGGGTTAAATAATTTGTTGCCAGCTGAAACATAATCACCCATGCAGTAATTATTCAAAGGGAGGCTTGTACCTATTAGTTAAATCCAGGTGGAGACCTGTTTTTTGGCCAGGCAGTGCATGAATATGTTTCAGGTTTTTAACACTTTACAGTTTTATATGTTCTCCATGTGGTGTTAAAGATGGATGCAAATAAGATTTAGTTTTTAAAAAATAGAAATCTAGTTATGAATGATCAGTGTCAGGAGGGGTTGACGAACAGGAGGAGCTGAAGCACCTTGGTGTCTGAGTGATGGTAGGATGGAGCAGGGGACAGACAGACGGATCGGGGCAGTGTCTGCTGTAGTGCTGGTCCTGCTCCGGTCCGTTGTGGTGAAGATGGAGCTGAGCCAAAAATCAAAGCTCTTCATCTACTGGTCCGTCTACGTTCCAAACCTCACCTATGGTTATGAGATATGGGTCATAATGGAAAGATCCCAGATACAAGAAAGCTTCCTCTGGAGCATGGCTGGACTTAGAGTATGGGCTAGGACCTCTGTCATCTGGGAGAAGCTCAATGTACTGGAGAGAAATCTGATCAGGATGCCTTCTAGGCACCTCTCTTATGGAGGTTTTTCAGAAACGTTCCACTGGGAGGAGACCCAGAACTGGCTGGAGGGACTACAGGTCCTTCTCAAAATATTAGCATATTGTGATATAGTTCATTATTTTCCATAATGTCATGATGAAAATTTAACATTCATATATTTTAGATTCATTGCACACTAACTGAAATATTTCAGGTCTTTTATTGTCTTAATACGGATGATTTTGGCATACAGCTCATGAAAACCCAAAATTCCTATCTCACAAAATTAGCATATTTCATCCGACCAATAAAAGAAAAGTGTTTTTAATACAAAAAACGTCAACCTTCAAATAATCATGTACAGTTATGCACTCAATACTTGGTCGGGAATCCTTTTGCAGAAATGACTGCTTCAATGCGGCGTGGCATGGAGGCAATCAGCCTGTGGCACTGCTGAGGTCTTATGGAGGCCCAGGATGCTTCGATAGCGGCCTTTAGCTCATCCAGAGTGTTGGGTCTTGAGTCTCTCAACGTTCTCTTCACAATATCCCACAGATTCTCTATGGGGTTCAGGTCAGGAGAGTTGGCAGGCCAATTGAGCACAGTGATACCATGGTCAGTAAACCATTTACCAGTGGTTTTGGCACTGTGAGCAGGTGCCAGGTCGTGCTGAAAAATGAAATCTTCATCTCCATAAAGCTTTTCAGCAGATGGAAGCATGAAGTGCTCCAAAATCTCCTGATAGCTAGCTGCATTGACCCTGCCCTTGATAAAACACAGTGGACCAACACCAGCAGCTGACACGGCACCCCAGACCATCACTGACTGTGGGTACTTGACACTGGACTTCTGGCATTTTGGCATTTCCTTCTCCCCAGTCTTCCTCCAGACTCTGGCACCTTGATTTCCGAATGACATGCAGAATTTGCTTTCATCCGAAAAAAGTACTTTGGACCACTGAGCAACAGTCCAGTGCTGCTTCTCTGTAGCCCAGGTCAGGCGCTTCTGCTGCTGTTTCTGGTTCAAAAGTGGCTTGACCTGGGGAATGCGGCACCTGTAGCCCATTTCCTGCACACGCCTGTGCACGGTGGCTCTGGATGTTTCTACTCCAGACTCAGTCCACTGCTTCCGCAGGTCCCCCAAGGTCTGGAATCGGCCCTTCTCCACAATCTTCCTCAGGGTCCGGTCACCTCTTCTCGTTGTGCAGCGTTTTCTGCCACACTTTTTCCTTCCCACAGACTTCCCACTGAGGTGCCTTGATACAGCACTCTGGGAACAGCCTATTCGTTCAGAAATGTCTTTCTGTGTCTTACCCTCTTGCTTGAGGGTGTCAATAGTGGCCTTCTGGACAGCAGTCAGGTCGGCAGTCTTACCCATGATTGGGGTTTTGAGTGATGAACCAGGCTGGGAGTTTTAAAGGCCTCAGGAATCTTTTGCAGGTGTTTAGAGTTAACTCGTTGATTCAGATGATTAGGTTCATAGCTCGTTTAGAGACCCTTTTAATGATATGCTAATTTTGTGAGATAGGAATTTTGGGTTTTCATGAGCTGTATGCCAAAATCATCTGTATTAAGACAATAAAAGACCTGAAATATTTCAGTTAGTGTGCAATGAATCTAAAATATATGAATGTCAAATTTTCATCATGACATTATGGAAAATAATGAACTTTATCACAATATGCTAATATTTTGAGAAGGACCTGTATATATCTGTATGAGTTGGAGGGTGTTACCAAGAAGATTGTATCTGCATCCATTTGGAACATCACTTTGCAGCTGATATACCAGCATATCTCCACTTAGGGACAATAAAAGTTTCTTCTACCTGTTATGAAGGCTATTGTCTTGCGAACATCTTCCTATAGACCTGAGGACAACAGAGACCACTGAAAGAAAATGTTCAGGGTATCATTTTTTTAAAGGTTATTTGGCACTAGTGGTTTTTACTCATTAGTAGCTGGACAGGAAACAGACGGAGAGAGAAGGGAAAGACGTGCAGAACCTGACCTGGGAATCGAACCTGGCAACCCTGAGGCAAGGACTGTAGCCTCAGAGTATGCTGCACCTTATGGTCCGACTTAATGATTTTTTAAATTGGTTGTTTGAACTGATTTCTGTTTTATTTACTTATGATTTGTGATCTCAGTTTTAACTGTTTAAGGATTTTTTTTAGCTTTATTTGCATCGCTTGGCTTTCCATATTCAGTTCAGTCCTTAAAGATTCCTGGACATGGTGAAGAAGATGAGCTGACAACAGGCTGCCATTTACAGAGTCAGATTTCATTTTTCCAGAAACAAAAGAAAAACTAAAATTTGAATTTAAAATCATTCTGCTGCACAAAACTCCCATCTGTGTAGAAATGATGAAACATTCATGTTTACATGTTAGACTTTAAGACATTTGCTCAAACAGGCATCATATAATCCCTGTAACTAATAATCTGAAATTATTAGACATTTATTTAGATATTAAGGAGCTTGTTTCACAGAAGATGCAGAAGTAGAAATGAATTCACCAGGGGGCGCTGTAGAGAGCACACAGTATTAACAAGATGAATAAAATGAAGACCAAGCAAAGAAACTGATTCAGATTTCATTTATTTCTCTATAAATCCTGGTAATCACTCAAGCTAAAGCCATTATTCATCAGCTAGTTATTATGGTGTTATTCAGTTATCATAACTAGTTATCGCAATGATGGAGAAGTTAATTTAGCTATTAATCAGTTGTTATGGTGATTAATGAGTTAGTCATTATTATAACTGATAACTGATTATAAATAATGATCAGTTAGTTGTTAAAGCCATAGATAGGTTAGTTATTATGGCCAATGGTGTGTTAGTTGTCATGATTATTGGTGGGTTCATTTTAATAACTATTGTTGGGTTAGTTACCATAGGGACTGATCATCCAGCTGTCTGTTATTTGGTGTATTTCAACCATTTCTGAATCAAGCAACAAAGATCTGAGCGAGATATTTTACAAAATCAAAACTTAGTTGAGCCAAATAATAAATGCTAGCCTTTAAGTTGTTACAGTCCTCGGTGCTGTGGACAAAGTTTCTGAATACGTCCCAAACCGCGTTATTTTCGATGCACAACGCTCCCCCACGCCTTTTATACTGAGTTGGAGCTCTGTTCATATCAGCTATACACACACATGGTCTGTTCTGATCTGTGGTCACACTCCACTTTGAATGATCACAGAAACGCTTCCAGGTTCCTAAATCAGTCTGGACCTCTTCAATGTTGAGCACCTTATGTCTGTTGGGTTCACAGAAGGAGGGATCACGACCATGTTGGCAACCCCACGTCTGAACTTTCAGGTCACTTTTCAGGGCTTCGGCTATAGTGATGTAGAGATCTCCATCTGTAGAAAGAACAGACAGAAATAAATATTACATGTAACCTAATGTGAAGCCTTTTCATTTGCTCAGCTTGTATTCAAAGGAGTTCCTCAGGAAACCATATTAGCACCCCTACTCTTTACTTGCCACTTATCCTAATAATTTATCACATGCTCCATTCCAAGCGATGCATATCTGTGTTGATGTCCATCTGTACGCCAAACTCTTTTCCTCCTGTGTGCCTTCGATGCCATTCAGTCCACTTCAGCACATCTCAAGTTAGCGATAAACTAAGTTAATAATAATCTAAAATAGCAAAGAGTTTTTGTCTAAATAACAATAAAATAAATAAATAAAATCTAAAATATTGAAGCGGCTAAATCTGAAGTGGTAACATTTAGGCATTATTCTAAATTTGTCATTTAAAAATCACCCTAGATGCTTTGTGTCTGAAATTGAGATAAAGTTTTTTTTTTTTTGTTGGAATAATCCTTGTTTCTCCATGAGAGGGGACATTTTTAGAATAATGGGGACCTGCACAAGACCTGTACCCAAAGAGACTGAAACTATCTACCATGGTGCTTTGTGATAAGGTACATGTGGTGGAAATCAAACACATCACTGTTTTCTGATTCTCTCCTGTTTACCTCCTCATCTGTGTAACTATTGCACACAGGATGGCCTAGATACTCTACAATACTTTTCCTAGAATTAGAACAGAACCTTTGCAGCTAGTTTCATGGAAGACGCTCCAGAAGACCTGCTCTTGCAAGTAGTTAAAATACATTTTTCAGGTATAAAGAAAAAATGTAATTCTTGCATGATTTTGCTGTGAACTTGCTTGTTAATAATTCAGTGTATTAATTAATAATTGTATTTAATTGCACTAGATGTTGATATGGATTCCAGCTGTAGTTTTCATTTACCTTCTCGGCCAGGTCTCTGGTGGCAGAGTTGTGGCGAGTTTAAGTTTTAATGAAAGAAAACTCTCATAGCCGGAGAGCAACAAAAACAGGCAGGGTGCAAAGAACTTGGCCTGGTTCGATGAACTGGCATGGCATTAATAACAGACAGGGAGATGAACAGTATGTATATAAAGGAAGAGAAATGGAGACTGATTGGCGTGGTGCAGGTGGACCAAATCAAGCTGATTATTAGCTGTGGCAGGAGGGAACAGAAAAACATAGCTGGAGCTAAACAGGAATACCAGGACACAATCAAACCGAGGAACATCTTAGATAGAACATAACATGAAATGTACTATAAACAGAATACAAGAATAATAAGAAACTAGGCCTGAGGAAAGAACTAAAGCACCACCTGGAGAACATGATGATCAGAAGCGAGATCTTCAGAACTTGGAGATTCTGAAGATCTTCAGAACTTGGAGAACTTCAGAGTCAGAGAAAAACCCAAAACAAAAACTCAAACACCCTTAAATCATGATCAGTTACCTGAAAAACTCTCACCAACCAAAGTTCACCTGAAGGAGTGCAGCCATCTTTGCGTTCCTTCATGGACAAGAAGGAAAGGTTCCTCCGGGTTCCCCATGTGTATCAAGATGGGGTTTTGCATTCTAACTAACCCTCCTGTTTAACTGGTACATAACTTTCATCAGTCAACATTTCATTTCATTAAAAACCTCCAGTCGGGGCTGCACGGTGGCGCAGTTGGTAGCACTGTTGCCTTGCAGCAAGAAGGTCCTGGGTTCAATTCTCGGCCTGGGGTCTTTCTGCATGGAGTAAACCAGGATGGCGCCGCAGATGGTCGCCTCGGCGTGTTGGTTCGCATTGTTTTGTTTTGTTTTTTGCTTTAAAACGGTCTTCTGTGATGGTACCCGGAGCTCTCTCACCAGAGAAGAACTCATGAACATCAGGGCTACTACACCAGAGGAGTTATTTCCCACTTTTCTGCCTACTGCTCTGGAATGTTTGGACATTCTGGTCAAAGGTGCAGCTCACCTTTGTTCACGCGGTGAAACGCCGGAAGAGAGGGAAACGGGCTGGGGTGCTGGTACGTCTTCACCAGCGTGGACTACAAACACCGTTACCTGGAATATTTCTCTCTAACGTGCGCTCACTTCCCAACAAAATGGAGGAACTACAACTGTTGTTGGGGAAAAACAGGGACTTTGATTCATCGGCAGTTTTGTGCTTCACGGAGACGTGGCTGTGTGGATTAATACCGGACTCTGCGCTGCAGCTGGCAGGATTCCAGCTCTACAGAGCGGACAGAGACACGGAACTCTCCGGCAAAGCGAAAGGTGGAGGAATCTGTTTTTACCTCAACAGTGGTTGGTGCAACGACGTGACAGTGATTCAGCAGCACTGTTCTCCAGACCTGGAATCCTTCATCATAAACTGTAAGCCTTTCTATTCCCCCCGTGAGTTCGCTTCGTTCATCCTGGTCGGTGTTTACATCCCACCGCAAGCTAACGTGCAGGTCGCACAGCGCATGCTCGCCGACCAGATACTGAGTGTGGAGCGGACCAACCCGGACTCCTTAGTAATCATCGCTGGTGACTTTAACAAAGGTAATCTCACCCACGAACTCCTCAAATATAGACAGTTTATAAAATGTCCGACCAGAGAGGACAACATTCTGGATCACTGTTACACCACCATCAGAGACGCTTATCACGCCGTCCCACGTGCTGCACTGGGCCAATCCGACCACATCATGGTCCACCTGATTCCTGCATACAGGCAGAAACTAAAGCTCTGCAAACCTGTTGTGAGGACGACAAGGAAGTGGAGCAGTGAGGCTGTGGAGAATCTCCAGGCGTGTTTAGGCTGTACAGACTGGGATGTGTTCAGGACTACTACCAACAGTCTGGACGAGTACACAGAGGCTGTGACTTCCTACATCAGCTTCTGTGAGGACAGCTGTGTACCATCATGCACCAGGGTGAGTTACAACAACGACAAACCCTGGTTCACAGCTAAACTCAGAAGGTTAAGACTGGATAAGGAAGAGGCCTTCAGGAGTGGGGACAAAGACATATACAGAGAGGCAAAGTACAAGTTTGGCAAGGCAGTGAAAGAGGCCAAACGACTGTACTCTGAGAAGCTCCAAATCCAGTTCTCAGCCAATGACTCTGCGTCTGTCTGGAAAGGGCTCAAGCAAATCACCAACTACAAGCCGAAAGCCCCCCACTCCATCAACGACCGACGCCTCGCCAACGACCTGAACGAGTTCTACTGCCGCTTTGAAAGACAAAGGGACAGTCCTGCAACCATCTCCCACGACGCCCCCCAACAGCTGCAGCCACAATCCACCACCCCCATCTCTCCAACCTCAAGAGGGGCCTTGGCACCTCCAACCCCCACCCTGAAGTTCCCCCCCACCAGCCCCCTACCCACGCCGAGGACGGCTCTTTCCATCCAGGAGAGGGACGTCAACAAACTCTTCAGGAGACAGAACCCCCAGAAAGCTGCTGGTCCGGATTCTGTCTCACCAGCCAGCCTGAAGCACTGCGCTGATCAGCTGTCTCCAGTCTTCACAGACATTTTTAACACCTCACTGGAGACATGTCATGTGGCAGCCTGCTTCAAGTCCTCCATCATTGTCCTTGTTCCCAAGAAGCCAAGGACCACAGGGCTTAATGACTTCAGACCCGTCACCCTGACCTCTGTGGTGATGAAGTCCTTTGAGCGCCTTGTGCTCTCACACCTAAAAGACATCACCGACCCCCTCCTGGACCCCCTGCAGTTTGCCTACAGAGCCAACAGATCTGTAGATGATGCAGTCAACCTAGCCCTTCACTTCATCCTCCGGCACCTGGACTCCACAGGAACCTACGCCAGGATCCTGTTTGTGGATTTCAGCTCTGCCTTCAACACCATCGTCCCAGTTCTGCTCCAGGAGAAACTCTCCCAGCTGAGTGTGCCCGACTCCACCTGCAGGTGGATCACTGACTTCCTGTCTGACAGGAAGCAGCGCGTGAGGCTGGGGAAGCACGTCTCTGACTCCCTGACCATCAGCATCGGTTCCCCCCAAGGCTGTGTTCTCTCTCCTCTGCTCTTCTCCCTGTACACCAACAGCTGCACCTCCAGTCACCAGTCTGTCAAGCTTCTGAAGTTTGCGGACGACACCACCCTGATCGGACTCATCTCTGATGGTGACGAGTCCGCATACAGATGGGAGGTGGACCATCTGTTGGACTGGTGCAGCCAGAACAACCTTGAGCTCAACGCTCTAAAGACAGTGGAGATGGTTGTGGACTTCAGGCAGAACCCAGCCCCACCTGCCCCCATCACCCTCTGTGACTCCACAATTGACACTGTGGAATCTTTCCGCTTCCTGGGAACCATCATCTCCCAGGATCTCAAGTGGGAGCCAAACATCAGCTCCCTCATCAAGAAAGCCCAGCAGAGGATGTTCTTCCTGCGGCAGCTGAAGAAATTCAACCTGCCAAAGACTATGATGGTGCACTTCTACACAGCCATCATTGAGTCCATCCTCACCTCCTCCATCACCATCTGGTACGCCGCTGCTACATCCAAGGATAAGGGCAGGCTGCAGCGTGTCATTCGGTCTGCTGAGAAGGTGATTGGCTGCAGTCTACTGTCGCTCCAGGAACTTTACACCTCCAGGACCCTGAAGCGGGCAGGGAAGATTCTGGCTGATCCCTCCCACCCCGGTCACAGACTCTTTGAGACTCTCCCCTCTGGCAGGAGGCTGCGGTCCATCCGGACCAAAACCTCACGCCACAAGAACAGTTTTTTCCCATCTGCCACCAGCCTGGTTAACAAAGCCCAGAAACCACCCTGACACTCTCCCTTTAACCTGTAACTCAATGAGTTACATTAACGCTCAGCTTGGACTCCTGCTTTACTTGCACAATGATCATCTGCACTGTTGTATTGCTCTTGCATCTTATACTGCTCTATATTTACTCTCACTCACTTAAAACTGTGCACTTATATTTATATTATATTGTAGATATGTTTATACTGTTTAATTTGTATTGTATTGCACCGACTACGCCAAAACAAATTCCTTGTATGTCCAAAAACGTACTTGGCAATAAAGCTTTTCTGATTCTGATTCTGATGTTCTCCCCGTGCATGCGTGGGTTCTCACCGGGTACTCCAGCTTCCTCCCACAGTCCAAAGACATGCCTGTTAGGTTAATTGGTCACTCTAAATTGTCCTTAGGTGTATGAATGAGTGTGTGCGTGGTTGTTTGTGTGTTGCCCTGCGATGGACTGGCGACCTGTCCAGGGTGACCCTGCCTCTTGCCCTTAGACTGCTGGAGATAGGCACCAGCTCCCCCGCGACCCACTATGGAATAAGTGGTAGAAAATGACTGACTGACCTCCAGTCGGTCGTGGCAGATGGCCGCTCACACTGAGCCTGGTGCTGGTTCTGCTGGAGGTTTCTTCCTGTTAAAAAGGAGTTTTTCCTCTCCACTGTCGCTACATGCATGCTCAGTATGAGGGATTGCTGCAAAGTCAACACCAGTGACTGTCCACTGTCTCTACATGCTCATCCAGGAGGAGTGAATGCTACAAGTCACTGACTGGATGCAATCTGCTGGGTTTCCTTAGATAGAAAAACTTTTTATCCAATTTGAATAAATAACTGAATCTGACTGAACTGTTCAATGATTACGATTAATTGGAACCTGACTTGGAATCTGGATGACTGGATTGAACCAACTTTGTAAAGAGCCTTGAGACGACATGTGTTGTAAATTGGCGCTATAGAAATAAACTTAATTTTATTAATAAAACCGGACTTTGTTCTGGGGAGTTTCGAATATCCTGTTCTTCCAAAGATCTGCTCTCCTCAGTACCACGGGTGCAGAGCACTTGATCATAGATGCCACATGTGGTCCATTAGATCCGCCACCTTGTTACTCACTCCTTCGTTGTGGCCACAGCAGCCATCTTATTACGAGACTAGACCCACCTCATGCTGAAGGAAGCCCTGCCGGCCCTCACACACAGAGAAAAACACACACAAGTGTCTGTTAAGGTAAATAGAAAGGCAGGTGGTGGTAAACGGTGTTGTGCTCAGTACCACTGACTTCAATCACTCTTGCTTCTCTGTAATCATGTACCTGTTGAAGAGAAATTGTCTGCTGGTTGAATTCATACACTCTGCACCATAACGGTCATATTGTTATGCTCGGACACATACAGGCCAACAATCATAATAATTAAAAACATTTATCAATATTTGCCAATAATCAGACTGGTTTCTATGGTGTACAGCCTTAAAGCTGCTCTGTAAGAGGCTTGGACCTGGTCAGGGTCAGAGGTCACCTGCTGCTGCTTGGTTCTTGTTTTTAGAGATGCTTTTAAATGGTTGACCTCCGCTTGATTGCAGCGCCACAAATGCAGTGTTGGGATCTAGTTTGACTCCGTTAGCAGCATCTTTAAGCTCTCGGTGAAAATCATTAGGAATCTTACTGTCAAACACACACGCTCCGATGAACTGCAGATGATTTCCTGAAAGCAGACAAGAATCTACGTGAGATGCTGTTGGACCTTCTCATCTCCAACATGTGCAGCTTCAGCTGAGCTCCTTACCTATGTTTGGAAACTGGTCGTAGTTGAAGGTCACACAGATGAATGTCTGAGCGTTTTTATTCCCACTGGAAGGCCAGAAGTTGTTGGCATCTCGCTCCATAGGGAACTGTGGTGTGCTGTGTAGGAGCCAGACTCCTCTTCTATTCTTCTCCACCATCACAACTCCTGGAAATGAAGTACATGGAAAGAAGCAGAGCATTGAAGAGGTCAGTCAGTCAGTAGCTGGGCTCAGTAGGTCTACCTGTGCTCTGTTTCATTGCTAAAATGAGAGCAGGAATGATTTTAATAGTATTCTGTAGAAAATGAGGAGATGTTTTATGCTATAGTTTAGATATTAATCTTAGCCCAGAAGAAAACGGTTTGACCATCCCAATGAGTTTATCCTGCGTGGAGTAACTATCCGACACTCTGCTCCGGTCCGGGCCCAGTTCTGACTTTCAGAACTTCTTTTTATTTCTCATCAACTGTAGGTAAGACACCTAATACTTATAATGTCCTCACAGAAATCTACTTCCATGAACTCCAGCTGTCTCTATGGGCTCCCCCAGTTTTGGCATCTTGTGAGGGACAAACAGGACATCAGGGACGATCTGTCCAAACTGTTGAGTCTCAACACTGTTTGGTCAGTTTCCTAGGCCTATAGAGGAGATCATGGTCCAATCACTGGTTCACCCAGGTGTCCAGCCACAGGAGCTGGACACCAGGCAATGCCCGCATCATCAGCTCCCCACCACTGTTCCTTACAGTTGGCATGTGGTGGTTTGGCTCTGTTTTTGGAGCCAACTTTGAATGCATCCTCTCTCCAACCTCATTGTTCATCGCTTCTTGCAGCTGTCTGCTGATTAGCTGCCTGGTTCTCCTCAGGCTTTTATCAGATCATCTGTTGCCATCGTGTCTCAACTTTCCAGATTTTGTGGCTCCGCGGTTTTCACCAGATTTCACCTGACTATCCCTCCTTGGATGTCAAGGTTCTGGTTTTGTTCCCCAGTCACCTCTGACTGGTTGATGGTCTGTGCAGCTCCCTCTGTGACTTTCACCTGAACATCTGTTACCTTATAAAGCATCTGTTGCCATTTGAGATCCTTTCTTCCAACAGGTTCTAACCCGATCCGATCCTCGACTTCTTCTGCTTCATCTGTGCACTGATTCTG